>NW_015161563.1:0-4492 GCF_001447785.1 Gekko japonicus
CCAGCAGCCTGGTTCCTTCTTGGGACAACAAATAAGGAAGTGTGTTTTGGCTGCACAGTCCAAGAAATAAGGAAGCGTGTTTTGGCTGCATTGGGATAGTTGGTTAATATAGCAGAGTTTTGCCAAGTCATAGAAGCATGGTACTGAGTGCAGTAAATGAATCTCCCAAGAAGTATGTTGCAAAAAAAAAAAGGTAAACTTACATTTATTCAAGAAGATCAAATCTGGCATTGTACCTACAGGAGGGACCTGCAGAGATATGTGTCTCCACCAGTGCTCCCTCTAAGCTGAGTTAGTGTGAGCTAGCTCACAGTTTTTCAGCCTCTGTCTCACACATTTTTGTCTTCACTCAGGAAGGACGGCTCCAGAGCAGACTAATTTATGTAGTAGCCAAATCACTTGCTCACAGCTTTTATGCCAGTAGCTCACAAAGTAGAATTTTTGCTCACAAGCCTCCATAGCTTAGAGGGAACATTGGTCTCCATCGAAGGCCATATGAAGAGAGTGAGAGGACAAAGCGAGAGAAAGGAGGGGTCAGAGGGCAGCTCCCTGGTTAAGACAGTCATTCCATTGAAGGAGATAACACCCATACACACTTAAAGTGATGTAGCACCCCCCCCCCATGTCCAGGCATCCTGAGTCGCTCACTCCAACACTGGCTACATTGGGTGTTTATCCCCTTTAACTTTTCCTTCCATTTGCAGCTACATAGTTTGATAAAAGAGGTTTGTTTTGATAATGAGCTGAAGCACAGAATGCTGAGGTGAGGCTCACCAGAAAAGCGAGAGCCAACCATACCATTAAGCAGAGTGGGGCGTCCTACTTCAGGTGGCAGATTTGGGGGCACAACTGATTAAAGGCTATATGTTCTTTAGTTTATCATCACCCTTTTAGCACCATAGATCAGGAAGTGCCATTTTGATTTTCTGCCTCAGGCACACACCCCTAGAAACCACCTGGACAATTTTCTGTAGTCCTTGACCAAGAAGTAGGTTACGTAAGAACATAAGAGACGCCAATGTTGGATCAGGCCAAAGGCCCATCCAGTCCAACACTCTGTGTCACACAGTGGCCAGAAATACCAGGTGCCAGGTTCTGTTAGGCTGTTGACGGATGAGCGGTGGGAAATTCAAAGCTTGGCAGAGGGCATTCAGAAAGGCACAGAAGAAGACATCCAAGTGCAAATGCCTCTGAAAGCAGCAGCAGAAACCAGGACAAATGAATGAAAAGGTACAGCAGCTGGGTTGCTAGGCTGCAATGGATTCTGGAGATCCATTAGTCTTTTTAGTAGGCACAGGTGGCAGCCTGGCAGGGGACCCTCAGCATTTTTCTGCAATAGAAGAGGAAGAGACTGGATTTATACCCCGCCCTTCACTCTGAGTCTCAGAGCAGCTTACAAACTCCTTTCCCTTCCCCTCCCCTCCCCACAACAGACACCCTGTGAGGTAGGCAGGAATGAGAAAGCTCTTTGAAGACCTGCTCTTTCAAGAACAGCTCTGACAGAACTATGGCTTGCCCAAGGTCATCCAGCAGCTGCAAGTGGAGGAGTGGGGAATCAAACCCGGTTCTCCCAGATTAGAGTCCGCACACTTAACCACTACACCGAACTGGGGAGGAGAAAAGGTGGGATGGACTTCTTCTCTAAATAAAATACCTATATGGAGAATGGATTGTCATCCTTGGCTTGTGAAATTCCTGGAGATTTGGGGGCGGTGCTTGAGGAGGGTGGATGAAGTTGGGGGGGGGGGGCTCAGTGGGAATGTGATTCCATAGAGTCAACCTGCCGAAGCTGCCATTTCCTTCAGAGGAACTGATCTCTGTAGTCTGGCCATCAAGGCTTTGAGAGAAAGCACACAGAGAGAAAGCTGAATAGGAGAAGTTTTCACTGAGTGAAATGCAGAGAGACAGCATGCAGAGACGAATGTTGAGTAGGAAAAAGATCCACTGAGTCTACACGTCTTCTTCTCTGAAGAAGCCCTATGAAACAGGGTGTTGGAGCAAGCCTGTCTGCAGATTCGTGACCTTTATGCTATTTGTCTACAATCCAATATTAGTACAAGAAAGACACAAAGAAGATTTACTGTTTGCAAGAACTCTAGATTATTGGACTGTGCTTGTCAACACTGTAGAATCATTTTTTGATGTTTATTCTTGTATGTATTCTTGTATGAATGTACAGAAAGGTATTAGTATTAATACCGACCTATTTTTTGAAAATCTATAAAAGACTGATATTCCCTTCGTAAACATATCATGGTTGCCACTGACTATTTTCTATCCACCTGGAGTTTGGCACTCGCTGAGAGAAGCAGTCCCCACCCACCGAATTGTAACTTGAATCTGGAGTCAGGGCAAGCATCTAAAATGTCTGGAGTTTGATCTGTCAAGTCCAGCATCCCGTTTCACATAGCAGCTAAGAAATAGGGCTCAGAGGCCAAGGCCTCCTAGCATTGGTATTCAGAGTTTTATTGCCTGCAGATTTATTTTTTAATTTATATCCCACTTTTCTCCTGAATTGGGGACTCAAAGTGGCTTTTTTCACATGGTTCCCCTCACCTCCACTTAATCCTCACAACCACCACCTTGTGAGGTTAGACTAGAAGAAGAAGAAGATTGGATTTATACCCCGCCCTTCACTACCCAAAGGAGCCTCAGAGCGGCTTACAAACTCCTTTCCCGCCCCCTCCCCACAACAGACACCCTGTGAGGTAGGTGGGGCTGGGAGAGCTCTGCCAGAAACTGCTCTTTTCAAGAACAGCTCTGCCAGAACTATGGCTTGTCCAAGGTCATCCAGCCAGGCGCAAGTGGAGGAGTGGGGAATCAAACCCGGTTCTCCCAGATTAGAGTCCCCGCACTTAACCACTACACCGAACTAGGCTGAGAGGTCATGACAGGCCCAGGGTCACCTGGCAGGCTTCCATGGCAGAGTGGGACTTTGAACACGGTTGTCTCAGGTCCTCATCGAACTACTACAACACACCAGCCTGGCCACTATGGCTAGTAGCTATTGACAGATCTCTTTTCCATGAATCTACACTTTCTAAAACGACCTATGCTAGTGGTCCTGGTGGCAAATTCTACAATTACTCCTCCACACTCAAATATAATTAAACACACTCTGGCATATAGTTGAACACCGCATGTCTTTCACAAAGGGCGCCCTGACTCACCATTTATGCTGGAATGAATTTTAAGTCCTCAAAAACACCACTGGGTTCCTCTTAATTCCCTTGAACCAAGGCTTTCCTTTGTGTCAACTATGCCTGGGTGGAAGACACATTGCGCTCTCCATCATCTGCTTAGAAGCATTTTCTATCTCTAGAGCAGAGAACCTCTGAGAATGTGCTGAGCTCCCATGCTTCACGACCCTTTTCTTTGCCAATAAGGTACTTTATTTGGTAGAACAGGACTCAAAGAAAGGAGACTCCCTCTCTCTTGTTGGCACAAATGGGGGGCAGACAATGGCCATCACAACAAGGCAGGTTTGCAGTAGGTGTGCCTGCAGGCGTGAGTGACTGCATCATGCAAGCAGGTAGCCCATCTATTTCTCCCATGGATCCTGCCACTCCATGCTTAACTATTTCAGCCACACCAACCATGCGCGTAGACCCATAACTAGCTCATTTTTTGCCCCAGGCAAGAATATTAAATTGCACTAGTCATTTCGGGTAGGAAGGTATATACAAAGCTAACAAGAGTAATAATAACACGTTTACTTTAATTATGATATAGTTTTTCCCCTGCACTTCTCAGCTTTGTGCCCCCGAGGCAGGTTCCTCTCTTGGCCTTACTGTTTCTGAACCAGGGAGCTTTGACTCTTGGAAGCTCACACCTTGACAATCTTGCACAGTGGCTAAAGCAACCTCCCCACACACATACACACAAACACACACCCCTTTTGGCTTCCCAAAACTTAAGTTTAAAAAGAACCAGACCCTGACAGAAAGAAACATTCTCCCCCAGTAGTGAGGCCAGCCTCCAGAGGATCCCCTGGGGACCATCCCCTAGGCTTGCCAGCTCCGGATTGGGAAATACCTGGACATTTTTTTCGGGGGTTGAGCCTGAGGAAGGCGGGGTTTAGGGAGGAGAGGGACGTCAATGGGAGATAATGCCAGTGTCCCCCTTCCAAAGTGGCCATTTTCTCCAGGTGAATTCATTTCTCTCTCCTGGAGATCAGCTGTAATAGTGGGACATCTCCAGCTACCACCTGGAGATTCGCAACCCTAGGATCCCCTGGAATTACAGCCCGTCTCCATATTATGGAAGTCAGCTCCCCTGGAGAAAATGGATTGCTTGGAGGGTGGACTTGATGGTATTGTACCATGCGGAGGCTCCTCCCCTCCCCAAACCCCGCCCTCCCCTGGCTCCACCCCCCAAGTCTCCAGCTACTTTCCAACCCAGACCTGGCAACCCTACATGATCTCCATATTATGGGGGTCAGCTCCCTTGGAGAAAGTGGATTGCTTGGAGGGTGGACTCTATGGGCATTGTG
>NW_015161563.1:6382-31542 GCF_001447785.1 Gekko japonicus
GTGGGAGAGAGGCAGGTACTCTCGGAATCCCTCACTCCCGTGGCACAGTGTGGCAAAACCTTTGGCCCTCTCAGGCAGGTACTCTCGGAATCCCTCACTCCTGTGGCACAGTGTGGCAAAACCTTTGGCCCTCTCTTCAAAAAATTAATGAAATAAAGTCGGGGTGGGGGGGCTTCCTTTCTTCCCGGAGAGAGGGGGCGTAGTTCTGGGGGAAGCCCTTAATACCACTGAGATTAAAAAACACACGGGGGGATAGGATTTTTCCCTCCTTTTTTTTTTTTGAAAAGGTACTTTTGACCTGATAACCTTGAGCTGCTGCTAAGTATTCCATGTTGGAAGTAGGGGGCTTCCCAGTTTTAAAGTTTTAGTGTCCGTGTGGCCTGTTTTGAAGGGGTTTCCTTTGGAGGGGGATCGTAAAGGCTTGTGGTTTTCAGTCGCACTTGGGATGGTGGTGGTGGGGGGGGGGGAAGAGAGGGAATTCCCATCACTTTTACTCATAACATCTTTCCTAACTCTTTACTAATGCTTGATTCAGGCTTCTGGAGTGTGGAGTTGTATTTCTAGCAGTACAGACCCATAGGACTGGTGGTGGGTATGGAAAACCGCTTGTAAAATGTGATTGGAAATAAACAAACATGCAGTAGGATATCTGTAGAGTTTGGATCACCAGAATTTTTAAACGAAAGGTAACATGTGTGGCTTTCTTTAAAAAAAAAAAATTAGGAATGTGTGGCAACTTTAATGCTTGTAGGGGCCTGGAGTTTATTTATGTCACCAGAAAGCTTCCTTCACTGCCACCCTCCCTGGAATGCCAGGATGTTACAGGATCAATACAGGATACTCTCAGCTGTTGCCTGTCAGTCTTTCTCCCTAAGCTAAGCCTTGGATGCTTGAGAATCCTAGATCTTTTTATGGTGTGAGGCCTCTGTATTCCTTTACAGGAGCACTCCTAGCAACCAGCATTGTAAACGGTAGTTTCTCATTGCTCTCTGTAGGTTAATCATACATAACTATAAATGTATGGTAATATAGCTCCTCTTACAGTACTGTTTACATTTTCGGGACAATGTTTATTGTTTTGAAACTAATGACACTCCTGCATTTGACTTATTTTTGACCTTGAACCACATATCGAAGCCATACTTTGGTTTTGTACCAAATGGAGTACTTGGAATGGCTTAATTTATTTTTAAATTACAGAATGCTAATGATTAGGAAGAAAACTCCTTCACTCGTAGAAGGGTGTGAGATATGTGATTTGATGACAGTCCTTTGGCTCAAAAGATTCTACTGTTCAGATTTAATTCTATACTGTGTTAAATTCTTTCTTATTGTTTAAATACGAAGACACACCATTTCAGGAGGTCTTGTTTTTAGTAATATCTGTTTTAATAATATCTGTTCAATTTAAGTCACAATATGAATTGGATATGATCCTGGAAAGAAAACAATTCCAACCTTAAACCACAACTTCTTGTTTTAAAAACTGTTTGCTCTTCCTGTATGTACTGGGGGGGATATTGGTTTTGGAAATTAAACCTAAGTGTTGGGAACAGGATATATGAATTGAATATGATCCTGGAAAGAAAACAATTCCAACTGTTGGCAGTAGTTGGCAGGATTCCTTGTTGATCCCAGTGAAAATGACATACATTTTCACCTGAACTGAATTTGATCAATATGTCAGGCAACCATAGCACACTTTTATGATTAATGAAATTGCAATTCCCTCTACTGCAGCCAGCTGAGGGCCATTTGCGATATATGTTTCCTCCCTGGAAGTTACTTGGATTGGTTCTGCGTGAAAGTCATAAATATCAGAATGCAAAATTCATGTGAATTTCTGCAAAGAAGATATGTGAACTGGAGTCATCAACACTTTATCATTCTATTTGTAGACACTTCCAACCCCCCTCAAAAAAAAATCAGTGTTCAATTTTATTGTACTGGTTTTCAAGTTTTCCTCTACAGGAATTGCCCCAGAGCATTGCTGTAGAGGAAGAATGTTCCCTGTTGTTTAATGACCACCATAAACATTACTGAACCATTTACCAGTGAGAAGTGATATTTAAAAAAAAAATCAGAAGATCTCTAATGCAGGAGAGCCCATGAGTTAGCAGATTATTTACTCTGATTACGTATTTTTTGCAGGGTATTCAAGTTAACTTCTAGTGACTAGCCCTAGAAGCCATTACCACTGTAACTTTCATTAGCACTTTAAAAAAAGGATGTATACCATTTCAGTAACACATTAGTCTGTCTGGAACTGATCCTGTAAGAATTAATTGGAAAATTTTGGCAGAAGCTTCTCTGTTTTGTTTGGTGAATATCAGGCCCAATCTTTTAAAATTCATTCTTTTTGAGCACAGAGTTTATGGGAAGACTTTATAAAATGTGGAGGCACTTCTGTGTACATGTACATGCCTCTGTGGAAGGGAAGTCTTTCCCCCTTGTCACTAGCGTTCAAGTTTCCAGCAGGAGGGGACTGTGGCTCAGTAGTTGTGGTTCAACCCCTGGCATCTCCAGTTAGAAGGATGAAGTAGGAGGGGATGTAAAAGACTTCTGCCTGACGCCCTGGAGAACAGTACTGACTTTGGACCGATGGTCTGATTCAGTCTAAGGCAGATTCACATGTTCGGTTTCACAGTTGCGAATCAAATGTGATTTCCGCCGACATCCGGTGTTCCCACAGTAGCCAAATTTGTTAAGGCTGATGCAGCCTCACTGGCATTTAAGTTGTGATATGACAGGTGACCACTGACATAATTCTTGCCATGCTTGCATTACTTGATAGTTTTGAAGAACAAATAAAAGTTTAAAAGTTTTTTGTTGCTGTTAGAGGTTGTTGTGGGAACATCATTTTAGACTTCTAAAATTTTGGACACTAAGAAAGTTAAACATAGTGGCAAATATTAGTCACCCCCTCACACACATATAGATATATTTGGGTACAGGGAAAAAAATACTGAGTGCCTGCCCTTTGAGTAGAATCCTTTTTTTTTTGCCAAGTAACCACAGTTTTAAAAGTTAATTGTTTCTTATTGCGTCTGTGCCATTGTCATTCACAGTCTTAATAATTGGGTTCCCCACATGCAGATGAGATTTTCCTGTGTACTCTCCCACCAGTATTTAGGAAAGAGGAAGATGGTTGAACTCTCCCTCAGTCTAAATTGTGTTGCTTGCCCTCATGCTCCTTTAAAACATGCGTAGCAGAAAGCGGAGCATAGGTGAGATTCCTCAGGTGGCTGGGGCTTGATGTGGGGCTGAAGAAAACCAAGTGGCTAAAGTAGGGTAGGGCATTGGGCCATTGGGAGATAGACCCTTAAACGTGTATCTTTTGAGTAATTCCCTGACCCCACTCTGCTATCCCTTAGACTCAGTGGTGGGGATTTACCTTTCACAGTTGAAAGCATTGAGGGATGTCTGCATCTGAATGTATGTGGAGTTGACCTCTAAGGACAAGGCCAACTTCCCCCAATGTTGCTTCAACTTCCAAGCTATGGTATTAGTATTTATGGTATATATTGGCAACTATTCAGTGGACTGTTAAGTCCCATTGATCTTAACAGGAAACTACGTGTGCATAAGAAATCTGTGTATTGCATTGTTTATATTTTGATAGTATTTTGAAGAGATCAGTTCAGATAAACTTTTAAAAATTTAGTCTTGATAAGCATTAGTTACTCTACTGTGTTAATCAGTACGTGTGAACATTGGTGCGAGGTGCATAAGATAATGCCTACTAGAAAAATCATCAATAGAAGGGTAATCTTTCATGTTTAAATTCTGTAATCACCATTAAGCTGACTTTGCACCAGTCTATGATGACTGTAGAAGAATGACTTGCAGGTGATATACATGCCTTCCCTTGCTCTTCGCTCTGTTCAGGAAGTACACTTAGAGAACAATTTCAGACGGTTCCTGAGCTAAGGCAAACTGCTTCTTGGACTCTTTAGACTTTTGAAAATCACTGGTAGGAGGAAATAATTCTGTAAACAGGGTGATGGTTCATACTAGTAAAACTGTTGTATGCCAATGTGGCATAATTCTACCGGTTCCTGTTTCTTTGTATCAGTCACGTGCAACTAAGATATGCTGTTGGTGTATCACTTCTCTACATTGCTGATGCCATGCTACAGTTAGTAAAGTTGTTACAGTTCTACAGTATTATTGTTCGGAAATTAGTTACCTTAGATATGGCACTATTGATTCAGCAAGTTAGGAATCCTAGTTAGAGGTGCTACTTTTTCTGTTCTTCTAGCAAATTGACAGACATATTTATGAAAGGGGTGGTAGTGGAGGTGCTACTTTTTCTGTTCTTCTAGCAAATTTTGCTATCACATGTTCCATTGACAATGGAGGCCAAAAAAAAAAAGTGTCTTTACCTGAACAAGCTTTGGGGAACTATAGTAGATCACACCTACTCAGATTTATGTGACTTGGTGGAATGGCTTTCTAAATAGCATGGTGCATATTTGCCAGTGCTTGCCAGTGTTTTATCTGGCAAATACGTATATATACACATGTGTGATATGTTTTCTCCTGTCAACCTAGCAGTTCGAAAGCAAGAAATTGCAAGTAGATAAATAGGTACCGCTTCAGTGGGAAGGTAACAGAATTCCATGTGCCTCGGTGTTTAGTCATGCCAGCCACATGACCATGGAGAAGTCTGCGGACAGTACTGGCTCTTCGGCTTGGAAATGGAGATGAGCTCCGCCCCCTAGAGTCAGATTCAACTAGCTCTCGAGCAAGGGAAACCTTTACCTTAATAAGTGTTAGAAATTCAGACATGCTCTGATTGAGATATGCCTCATGGCATCTTGTAATTTTTTACTAGCTCCCCAGCCTAGAAGCCTAGAAGGCTGTCTGAACTAATGTATTGAATGGACAAACATAGTTTAGACAAGCTTTTCTCTATAATAGGGATACTATTCAGTCTTATGGGGTAAAAATAAAAGGAATACTGTACTTTTTATGTGGACCTTTCAGAATTTCGCAGACTTTTGAGTTCTACAGAACTCTCCATCAGGCTGGATTCTTAAATAAAGGGGGGAATTTGAGAGGAAAATGGTATTTCAGGTCACTGTGTCAACATATGTGGTCTATAGTTTAGCATGTGTTGTGTGCTTTATTTAGATTAGGTATTGCTGGGTGCAACTGGTTTTAAGTTGCACTGAAGTCTTCTGAGATGGAGAAGAAAAAATGGCAAATTTTCATTTGAGCTTATTAAAGAGAGTGGCTAGTCAGATGTCTTCCTGGCATTAAATGAAACAGAGGCAGGTCTCTTAAAAGGTTGAAAGCAAAATGCAGTGGCCCTTTTTTTAAACATAAACCAAACTAGTGAATAGTTTAGATGAGGCAGTATAATATACGAAAGAAGAAAAATAGGAAAGTGTTGGGGGGGGGGTGTAAAAAGATAAAGTGCTTGAACAGTGTTGCAGTTGGGACAGAATTAACAAATTGACCCTGCCATGTGTATAGTACATGGGTGTAGCACACGCAGACATGGTATTGTCAAATCATTTCTGCAATACAGGGACCTTCCTTCATGGCCTTTTAGGGTAGCTATTATGCTAGACTGGGGTCCCTGACCTTTTTGAGCCTGCAGGTACCTTTGGAATTCTGAAACAGAGTGATGGGCGCAGCCACAGAATGACTACCACACAATGGCTGCCATAAGAGGCAGCCACAATACGGCTTCGGTGGTTTACTTTCAGTCATGGCTTCAGTGGTTTACCTTCAGTCAAAGAGTGAGGATCCTTGTTCTGTGGTGGCAGCTGCTGTCAAAGGAACATCTTAAAATATCTGCAGTGCCAATCAAAATCTCTACTGGGCAGTTAGAAGACTTGCTGGACGAAAGCCCCAACTGTCTCAAAACACTTGGTGGCAGTGTTCCTTCTAAGCTGAGTTAGTGTGAGCTACCTCACAGTTTCTTAGCCTCCAGCTCCCACATTTTTGTCTTACCTCAGGAAGGATGGCTCTAGAGCAAGTTAATTTATGCAGCAGCCAAATCGCTCACTCACAACTTTAATGCCGGTAGCTCACAAAGTAGAATTTTTGCTCACAAGACTCCGCAGCTTAGAGGGAACATTGCTTGGTGAGCACCAGAAAAGGTGTTGATGGGCACTGTGGCGGCCATGGACACCATGCTGGTGACCCCAGTACTAGATTGTAAATTAATCCTTGACTTTCACAGCATGGTATTCCAATTACGTATTCAGTGAGCATAAAGAGGCAACTATAACAGATCCAATTTCAAATGGTTCCACATTTATGTAACAAAACACAAATTCTGAAGTGTTGAAAAGACTAGACTATTCAGTTCTGATTTTCCTATACACAAAAGTTGAAAAAAATTCTGGCTGCTTGCTAAATAAACGATGTTGCTGCATAAGTATTAGCACATTTCTTGGTCCTGAAGTTCTTGTCTTATCTTTATAGGTAACTATCAATGCAGTTGTAAGCAGAGTTGCGTCCTTCCAACCCCACTGACCTCAGTGGATTTAGAAGGATTCCACTGCAGATTGCACTGTATGTCTTACGGTGCCAACCAAGTCACCTTCTTGCTTAGCTTTGTGTATCTTGTGAAAACATTTGTTTTCACATTTTAAAATGTTGATGAAATGGATCTTGGAATGCCTTGCTGTTCTTGTGTCTCTTTTTAATAATGCTTTTGTGTTTATCCTTTTGTATATTGCTTTGAGGATCTGTGTTAAAAGGTGATACATTTTTAAAGAAAACACCATGCATACCGTGTTTTGAAATGCAAGTAAAATAGGATGGGGAATTACAGTGTGTTACATTACCTTGTAATTTTTTCCATGTTCAGATAACCAATGTTTTCCTGCATATTTTAGACTGAGTGTGGACAATGTGAATAGGTGCACATCAAAACTGTTTTTGCCTAGGAAACGGTCTTACAATTCAAGACCTATTACATTGGTTATTAGATGTCTCCTCATCCTATTGATTGCATTGACTACATTACATAATCCGCCTTGAGTCTTAGAAAGGTGGACTAAAACTAAAATGAATTGAATAAAACTTGCAGAGAATCTTCCTTTTATGAGAAATTTAATGTGGATAACAGGAAATCTTTGATTCCAGATCTGAAAAATGTGTTAAGAAAAAGCTAGTACTGGCCCCGGTCACACGGGCCGGAAAATGCGGGGGGGGGGGGCGGGGCTGCCCCGGCGAAGTAACGCATGGCAGCCCGATCAGACGTCCTGTCGAGGTCCCGTGGTTAGGCCATTAGGTGCCGATCACACGGCTAGTCTGCAGCGCAGCAAAGAAGCAGCACGGTGCGATCACACCGGCAATTGCGCTGTGCCGCTTCAGTGGCAAACAGGATTTTTTTTTTTGTCTCACCGAAGTTTGCGCATGTGCATGATTGTTTGTGCGCATCCTGTGGAAACTTTAAAAAAAATTCTGGTTTGCAACGGGACATGGGCGGGCGCTGGATGCCATGGGTTTCCAGCGGAAATGCGATCAAACGCCCGCCCTTGCCCCGCGTTTTCCAGAAACATTGTATGTGGTGGTTTTTTACTCCGCATCTTCGGCAACAAGCCACAGATTAGCCACTGGTGCACTACGCTTCCCAGATGTTGCGGTGTGATCGCGCCCAGAAAATCCGCCTATCATCTGTGTCTTCAGCGTGGCACCTTCTCCGTGTGAATGGGGCCATTGTTCTGTTTCACATTAAGGTGATGTGGGCCTGGACAACTGTAACAGGGTACCATTTCTGAAGGAAAAGAGTCTTAAACCATTTAACCAAGTACAAAAGACAATGATATTCTGCAGCTTTGAAAGTAAGCTTCTAACCTTTAAATGGTTGATTTGATCAGTGTGCGATCTCTACCACTACATGAGTTGCTTTCTGCTGCCTGTGAGTCATGTATCTCTTTTTGGATTGAGTCTTGCTCGGCTGTCTCACGTTCACTGACAAGTTGCATAGCTGTAAGGTTATTTTAGGCTATCTGGTTTTGATAGTAGGGGCTCTAAAGAGGACAGAAGTTAATTTCAATATTAATTTCGCTATTCATTCTTTTCTTCTGTATTCTGTTACTATAAAAAGATCTAATCTTTTTCATTTGCTTTTTGGGTAGTTTCAGTGACCGTAATATGGTTTTGAAAAGTAGCATTTGTAATACACTTTGAAAGGAGTGCAGCAGGAATAACTTTCTGGACAGCTAACATAATTCAAACAAATGTAGAAGCTTTTAGAAGAATTGTTTCTTTCTGTATTGCTGTGATTTTTCAAAGGACTTTGATGCTGAGCGACTGATTAGTTTCATTGAGACTTAGATAATAAATGTCTGCTTCCAGAGTGCTCCAGTTTGGATCCTTAAAGCTTTTTAGTCAGATGCAACTCCTGAATGTGAGTTAGATCAGAAAAGACAATAGGAGGGGACAGCCAGCTCTCCCATGGGAAGGAATTCCATAGTTTTGGTGCCATGATCGAGGAGGCTCCCTCTTGCATTGCCACCCATCTAGCCTCAGGTGACAGTGGTACCTGAAGCAGGGCCTTTGAAGATGACCATAGTGCTTGGTTAACTTCATACGACAGTAGGTGTTCCTTAAGGTATGTTGTCCCCAAACCGTATAGGACTATATAGTTCAGTACCAGCACCTTGACTTGGGCCTGAAAACAAATTGGGAGCTGGTGCTGGTGGAGCAAGACTGGAGTGATATGGTCCCCATGACCCACTTCAGCCAGAATTCTGGCCACAGCGTTCTGCAGCAGTTGTAGCTTCTGGACATTCTTGTAGGGCAGCCTTGTGTAGAGTTCATTGCAGTAGTAAGTATGGACTGTCACTTGTATTCATTGGTGTGCTTAAACAAGGAGGAACTGTTTCCGTGTGAAGCTTGTACTACCTCAGTTGTGCATGTTTGACTGTAGGGTTTAAAATTCATGCTCAGTCCTTTCCCTGAAAACAGTGATTTTTATATGCTGCCTATTTTAGTCCAGTAGTTCAGTATAGTGAAATATTGTTGACTAAAGCAAGCAGAACTTTCAGAATTGTTTTCAGGGCTTTGTTTTTAGCATTGTGACTGACACATTCTAGTGGGGTTTGCTGTGGTTAGTGTTGGACTAGGACTGGGGAGACCCATGTTTGATTCCCCACTCTGCCTGATCATGGACCAGGCACACACTCCCAGCTTAGCTTACCTCAGAGGATAAAATGGCAGAGCAGATGGTATTGTAAGCCACTTTGGTTGCTCTTTGGAGAGAAAAAGGGGATAAATGAAGTAAATACTGATGTGTTCATATTGAGATGGTGGAATCAGCAAACAGAAAGGAACATAGAGACAGGAAATGGGAATGAATTAGGCTAGCTAAGGTGCCAATTGATAGCTAGAGATCAACTAGCTTGATTTACAGAAACAAAATATGTGTCCTTGTTGCACAGAGGTTCTAAAGTTTAGCTTATGGTCAGTAAAATCAATGAGGGGTTCTAAATTAAAGTTATTTGATCGAAAGTATGGGAAAATATCACAAATACTATACTTCAGATGCAAGTACATAAAGGCACATGGTTCCGAATATATGAGTGATACAGTGTACAGTTGCAGGAACACTATGATTCTAATTTTTATCAAAATTGCATTGTTATGAACAAAGCCTCTGAAGTATCCAAAAGATTTAAGGCAAGCACAAATTCAGGTAGAAGAAGAAGAGATTGGATTTATACCCCGCCCTTCACTACCTGAAGGAGTCTCAGAGCGGCCTACAAAGTCTTTTCCCTTCTCCTCCCCACAACAGACACCCCGTGAGGTAGGTGGGTCTGAGAGAGCTCTTGACAGAAACTGCTCTTTTTCAAAAACAGCTGTGCCAGAACTATGGCTTGCCTAAGGTCATCCAGCAGGTGCAAGTGGAGGAGTAGGGAATCAAACCCGGCTCTCCCAGATTAGAGTCTGCGCACTTAACCACTACACCAAACTTGCTCTGGAAAGGTACTGGAACTATTTGCAGGATATATGTGAAGTAGTTCAATTTATGACTTGAGGGGAATTCAGAAGATAGGGAATCTTTTTTTTTAATTGAAAGAAAATCATTTCTGAGAGACCCTGCAAAAGAGGAAAGGGGGGGGAGGGCTTTAAAACTGCATGTGGCCCAGTTGCATGACTTCATAATTACAAGTTACCCTTTGAGAGTTTAAAGGTCCTTTGATCAACTGCTCCCTTTACTAAATTGGTCAAAGTGGCTGAAGCTAGGCCCTGTTTAGTCCTTGGAAAACCAAAGTTGTTACTCAGAGGCAGGCAATGGCAAACCACCTCTAAATGTCTCTTGCCTTCAAAACCCTACAGGGTCACCATAAGTAGGTTATGACTTGGTGGCACTTCCCACCACCATTACCAGTGTCACATAATTTATTTTGAAATGAAGATAGTGCAAGAGGCAGTCCAGACTCGTATTTTGTCTCAATTCAGGTGAACTGATTTTCACATGCTATAGGAAGTAGCAGACAAAAGGGGCAATCAGCGTGGGAAATGCACAATAGGAGAAAGATTCCACTGTTAACAGCATTGTTAATGGCTGATGGATAAGAATGTTTAACAAAAAGAGGAGTTCCTGGTATATTGTTAAGGAAATAGTTCAATACTTTAGTGCAGGTAAGTTTGAGAAAATCAAGAAGGAAGAAGAGAAAACAAAAAGGGAGCTCCTGGTAGTATAGTGAAGGAGATTTTTCAGCACTTAAGTGCAGGTTTGATTAGAAATAAATTTTGAAGCTGCATGTTGCTGTGTCATGGAAGACACATATTTAAATTTCCCATTGAGGGTATTCTGCCTAGAAATGCAGTTCTCATTCAGTCGAACCCCTGTTTCTACTCTTATTTTAACAGAGCTCAGAAGCAATATCAGCCGAGGCACCACTAGAACTTTGGGTACAAGTATAAATGACAAAACTATCAAGATGATGCGAAGTATGTTAGTTTTTCATGTGTGACAACATTCTCACAAGAATTAAGTCTCAAGTTTTGATTTTATTGTTCAAAGATCCTTCAGGTGTGTTTACCTTATTCACTGGACTCCTAACAAAAGCTGTATTACTTATTGATGTTATTGATATTCTGTCTTTCTCTCTGAGACTCAAGGTGGATTACACAATGAAGTCAGTTAAAATCAATAGGATGAGACATCTAGTAAACAATGTAATAAGATTTAAGATTGCAGAAATCTGGAACAAGGCATTTAACAGTCACAAACAAATAAGCCAAGGAATGCTCGAGTGCTCCCTCATCCTCTTGCTGGTGGCATGGAGGTTGGAGACTTACTGAATTAGAGCAAACTGCTGTTTGTTGTGACATCCTGGAAGTTTTCAGTCTCCACGCCACATGGGAGTGGGAGAGGGAGCATATGAACTATATTGAAGACTTGTAGATCATTCTTATCTGAATGCAACTAAATTATTTAGGGGAGGGGCCATAGCTTGGTGGAAGAGCCTCCAGTTTCCATGCAGAACGTCCCTGGTTCAATCTCCAGCATCTCTAGTTAACAGTACTATGCAGTAGGTGATGTGAAAGAGCTCATCCTGAGACCTGAGCTGCAGCCAATGTGAGTCGACAGTACTGACCTTGATGGACCAAAGGTCTGAGTCAGTATAAAGCAGCTCTATGTGTGCTCAACTAAATTCTTGTTCAGTTGCAACAATGCAACAAAGACACCTTGGTCTAGTGTGTGCGCTTAAATTGTATTTACTGTAATCATTGGGCTATACCAAACATGTGCATGGGCATATTCTGTAAAATTCAAAATGGCAGAACTAGCGATGGGAAGGCCTATGAAAAATTTGGGGGCAGAAGCCCCCCCCCCCCAATTTTTAGAGGTCTTTTATTCTGATGAGAAAAAATAGAAATTTTAGGGGGCCACTGAAAATGAACGCCTGAAATATTTTCTCTTATAGAATTAGTGAAATACTTCTTAATGAAAATGTATTTTTCCAATGGAAAAATTGGGAAATTTTAGGGAAGCGCTGAGGAAAAAAGCTCTTTTACTGTAGATATACACAATATTTTCAAGATTTTTTTTGTTTAAATATAATTGTGGCAACAAAATGCTATAATGTTTATAAGAATACTTTCGTTCTATACTTTCACTGTTATAAATATCCAAACATGCTGTTCAAATAATACTTAATTTTCTTACTACAGAATTTGTTTTCAACTGTCATGCTTTGTTTTATTCCTACCTCTGACTGCATAAACTACACATTACAGTAGCAGAGAGTACCGCAGTTTGCAACTGCAATTTTTCTTAGAGAAAATGAAGATATTGATGCTTTTAAATTCCATAAATGCTCAAGTAGTACACTTTTGCATGCAACTAGTGGACTTTTGCATTTTATGTTTTCGATCAGTAAAAAAAGTTTAGGTTTGATAGAATTAGGATTGCAACAAGGATTCCAACAATGATTCCTAGACTTCACTAATTGGGGGGGGGGGGCTAAGGTTGTGAGCTTCAGTGTTTCCCCACTTGAGACCAGTGCTTCCTCTAAGCTGTGGAGTCTTGTGAGCAAAAATTCTGCTTTGTGAGCTAGTGGCATTAAAGTTGTGAGCAAGTGATTTGTCTGCTGCATAAATTAGTTGACTCTGGAGGCATCCTTCCTGAGCTAATAAGACAACAAATGTGTGAGCCAGAGGCTAAAAGTTGTGAGCTAGCTCACACTAACTCACCTTAGAAGGAACACTGCTTGAGACCTACTCAGTCCCCAGGCAATAGCATGGACTCCACTGGTCTGAAGCATATGACAGGGAGAAGAGGAGCTATACTTATGGGCTCATGGGGAGCTCTGTGAAACAAGTACAGGCTTAATTTCTGGAAATGTGGAAGCTGTGGGGAATTTTTAAATTAAAAATAAATTGAAATATGGGAAGTTGAAATACATGTAATACTTTGCTATCGAACCTAAACCTGTTCTGATTCTAACACGAAATGCATCATTTTAGAAAAGTTACCATATAAAATTGCATTACTTTGCATATTTCTGGAAAGCCTTAATTTTGTACAACCAACACGGCAAATACACTGGCTGCAGACTGCTGTTTTAGCCAGTTGCACTCATTCAAAAAAAATACCCCAACAGTTTGAAGTTTAAAAAGTATAGTACTCCCCCAAATTTGCCAATTTTTCCATTAAAAAAATTGAAACAAGTTCTTGGGGAAAACAATGTAGGGAGAAGTTTTCCTGTATCTTTCCGGGTTTGTTTTACATGCCTTCACAAGCATTTGTGGAGCATTGGAGGACTGATGCAGTATGTGTGAATGGGGGTGGGTGGGTCAGTTTGTGTCAAGTAGGGGAAAGAGAGACAAGGCAAGGGTGTACCTCCCTGGGCTAAAAAGGAGTCCTCTCTGCCATTGAGTGGCCTTTCCATCCTGCTGCTCATTTCTGCTATCCGTGCAAAGAGGTAGAAGGCATAGTGATCTCTTCATGTGCACTAGCAGCAGTTCTTATAAAAAGCAGTGAAAAAAATTGTTGCTCTGTAAGGGAGTGAAGACCTTCATTGGGTAGTACTATGTACTGCAGAGCACTATTTTATCTTGTATTTATTGAAGTTTAAATGTATTTTATGTTTTGATTCGGCATGGCCGCTGTTAGCCGCCCTGGGCCGTATGGGTAGGGCGGGATACAAATCCCAATAAATAAATAAATAAATAATAGAAGACCACAGCTGTGGGGTGATGCAGTGTTTGTCTCTTTGCAGAGGACACAGAATTACTGCATGTTTGGTCTCTGCAATCCTTCCCTCCTCACCCATTTATTACATGAATACTTTTCTATTTTTTAATAAGTCAAACCGTACCTGACTTAGAATTTACCCAGAAGAACCCTATCTAATAACTTTTTGAAGACTTTTGGGAGCGAGTTTGTTGTAGTGGTTAAGTGTGCAGACTCTAATTTGAGAGAACCGGGTTTGATTCCCCACTCCTCCACATGCAGCTGCTGGATGACCTTGGGCAAGCCATAATTCTGTCAGAGCTGTTCTTTAAAGAGCAGTTTCTGTCAGAGCTCTCTCAGCCCCGCCTACCTCACAGGATGTCTGTTGTGGGGAGGGGAAGGGAAAGGAGTTTGTAAGCTGCTCTGAGACTCCGAGTGAAGGGCGGGGTATAAATCCAATCTCTTCTTCAGACAGATGCTGATAAATTTAATAATTGCTTTTCAGCCAATTGCATATCCATGTGTACTGTATTACATTTTACTTTATGCTCAAAATAAAGCATCAGCTGTGTTAGGAGGATTGTCTATTTGAATATAGGTTAAATGGGTAACTAGTGAAGTGACAACTAAGATTAACTTTTAAGCATGAGTTTGAATTTTAAAGGAATTAGATATGATTAGGCTGCTGCTTTAATTTTTTTTAAAGAGTTTGGAAGAAAATACAGGATAGGTAATATGCAGCAAGGATGGTATAGAGGAGCTCTTTGCCAGCACTGTAATTGCCATAGAAACAGGTCTATGGGATTTGAACAATTGACCTTGGTGACTCTAATAAATCATGGTGCTATGAATTTTTTATTCCGAAATGCTGGTGGCTAGGACTTCTTTTAAGTCTCTATCTATTGTCTCCGCTATGTTCTGACATCTTATGACTAGGGATGCTTTCTCCATTTCTAAGTTTATAACAGTGTCCTCTAGTCTTTCACACTTGCTTATAAATCATGGTGCTATGAATTTTTTAAATGTAAAGAGGATCTGTGACAAGGAAAATATGAATACTGCTTTTCAGTGACTGCTTCTTCCGCATAATAGTACTTAATTTCATGTTGGGTATTCTTGACTAGTCCAGGTTAAGCATTGGAAGACACTTCCTTCTCTCTTAAGGGGAGAAGGACACTCTGATACGCTTGGGTTCCTCTTCCCATAATGGCTGGAAGCAGGAACTTGATTGCATCCTCCATTTCCGGAAGGAGGAGGAGCCAACTCTTGTTGCCTGAGAGAGCAAGTGGATTTAGAGAGCTCCTGAGATTTTCCTTTAAGAAGCTCCTTTGGTTGCACTTCGTTTTTCTCTTCCTACTTGTGTGGCTCTTCCAAAAAGAGGGAGAGGGCACCCTTAAATATCCCAGTCATCGAAAAAGTGACTCAGCTCGCTGCAGTCATTGCCCTCTGCATTAAAGCTTCTGCTGCCGCTTCTCTGATGGCAAGAGCCTCACACATATGGCTTTGTAAGCTGTCCCAAGAGTACCCAGGTTTTAATCAGCGCCTGTCAAGTTACATGTACAATCTGGAGTCTTCATGTCTGCTGCTAGCCTGGACACCATCAAGGTCTCAGGAACGGCTGTGGCTTCCACAGTGGTAGCCAGAAGACATCTCAGGCTCAAGTCCTGGAATGTGGACTCTGTTTTTAAGTCTCATGTGGCATCTTGGCCTTTCCTGGGTGGCAAGCTATTTGGGGATAGCCTAGAGGACATCTTAACTGAGACCAAGGATGAGACGGTCATGCAGTTCACCTATAAAAGGGAGGACAGATGGCAGAAAAATTATGATTCACAGTCCTTTCGTTCTTACAGAATGCTTCCACGATCAGGCTCCAATCAGCGGTTGTGGACCAAGTCTAACTTCAGAGCCACAAGTCAGTACCACAGTTCAGCCCAAGCACCAGCCTCCAGTAAGGGAGGAAAATCAGCAGCAACAACAAAAGTGATGCCAGGCTAGCTCTGATGGGGGGATGGCTTCAAAACTTCCATCAACCCTGGAATTTATCAGCCACCAACAAATAGGTAAAAGAAAGCATGACCCATAGCTATTCAATAGAATTTGTCACCCCACCTCACGACAGGTTCCTGAGTTCACCAGTCCCTCACTTCCCAATCACGAGACAGTGCACACAGGATGCCATCAGACATTTGCTGGAGATCACCGCCATCGAGCCTGTGCCATTGTCGCAAAGATTCTTAGGCATCTATTCTGTTTTTTTCATAGTTCCCAAAAAGAATGGGGACTGGAGGGCTATCCTCAACCTTAAATTTCTGAACAGGTGTGCGAGGTACACGAAGTTCAAAATTGAGATTTAAAACACCCTTGTGGAAGCCCTGGAGCCGGAGGATTTCATGGCCTTCATCGATTTGACTGAGGCATATCTTCACGTGCCCATAACTCCCCAGGACAGACAGTATCTGGGATTCAGCTTCAGTCAAAAACTCTTCCAGTTCAGGGCCGTGCTATTTGGGTTGACATCAGTGCCACGGATATTCACAAAACTGGTCATCTCACTTGTTGCAAGCTTGTGTCTCAAAGGAATCCATATCCGTCTCTACCTCAATGACCTCATATGGTCACCTTCACAAGAACATGCACTTGGACATTCAGGACACTATCCAATGCCTCTCCAGTCATGGCTTCTTAATCAACCTCCAGAAGAGCCAACTAACACCTGCCCAAGAAGAAGAAGAGATTGGATTTATACCCCACCCTTCACTCAGAGTCTCAGAGCGGCTTACAAACTCCCTTCCCTTCCCCTCCCCACAACAGACACCCTGTGAGGTAGGTGGGGCTGAGAGAGCTCTGAGAGAACTGTCCTTGAGAAACAGCTCTGACAGAACTATGGCTTGCCCAAGGTCATCCAGAAGCTGCAAGTGGAAGAGTGGGGAATCAAACCCGGTTCTCCTAGATTAGAGTCCGTGCACTTAACCACTACACCAAACTGGCTCTCATCATGCTTTTGGGGTCAGTGATAAATTCAATACAGAAAAAAGTGTTTTTTCCACTAGACAGAACAGAGAAGATCATTCAGCCCATGAAACAGGTTCACTCTGTGAAATCAGTGGACTTGATTGTCTGCTATGTTACATGATTGCAGCTATCAAGACAGTCCCTTAGGCCCAGGCACACTCTCTGGTACTTCAGTGGACGCTATTGCCGTGTCAGAGGCTCATAGCCCTCTGAAAGCACATCAGAGTCAGCACCTCAGGAATGACCTCCTTTGGTAGACAACCAAGAAGCACTTGCTTGTAGGAAAACCCTTCTAAGTGACCACAGACCTACAGATCAAAACAGATGCCTGATGGGTTGGGGAGCCCATTGCGCACTGAGTCATGTACAGGGGACCTGGTCCCATCAAGAAGCTTCCCTCAGCATCAATCTTTTGGAACTGCAAGCAATTTGTCTGGCACTTCTCCACTTCCAAGACCATCTGTTGCAATTGAACATATGTATATGAACAGACTACACCATGGCTAAGGTGCATGTGAACCACCGGAGAGTCATCAAAGCCAAGAAGCTACAGCAGGAGTCAACTGTCCTCATGTCCTCAGCAGAACAACCTCTGGCCTCTCTCAGAGCAACACACATCAACGGCATAGCAGATGTTCAAGCAGATTGGCTCAGCTGCACCAGGCTGGACCGGGGGAGTGGTCCCTCAGCCAGGAAACACTCCAGTCCTTGGTTCTGTGTTTCAGCCTACTGTGTTTCAATCTCTTTGCCTCTCCAACCAATCCCAAGACACACCCAGATTCTTCTCGAGTCACCAGTGTCAACAAGCAGAACAAGTGGATGCTCTGATGTCCCCTTGGCCATCAGGCCTTCTTCATGCCTTTGGTTCTGAACAAAATGAAACAGGAGTTGATTTGCTTGGCCCCATTCTGGCCCAGGAAACCTTGGTTTTCTAGCTTGCTGTAATCATCTGTTCAGCCTCCATGGGAACGTCCACTGTCACCCAGTATGCTAACCCAGGGTCCCGTCTGTGATACAGACCCAGCTTGGCTTCGTCTGACAGGATGGAGTTTGAGTGGCAAGTGCTGATCGCACAGGGTTTCTCTGATCAGGTCATTCAGACCATGATGGCAGCCCGGAGAAGCTCCACTTCTAGAATTTACAGCAGTTCTTGGAAGGCTTTTGTCAGATGGTGCAAGAGGAAACACCTGCAACCAGACACCCTGGATCTTCCTACAGGATGGAGTCTCTTGGGTTTAAAAGCAAGCACTCTCCATCACCAGGGAGCTGCTCTGAGCACCATACTTTCATCAGTTTGCAGTGTCACCACTCTTCAGGCAGCCAGCAGTGTATGAGATTTCTGAAGGGAGTTACTTTGTCCCTGTCCCCTGTAGTGCACAGCTTTCCCTCTTGGAAACTTCATGGCATTCTTCAGGCTCTAACAAGTCCTCCATGTGAGCCTCTGAGGGAGTTTTCCCTGAAGTTCCTTACCCTGAAGGTACTTTTCCTGGTAGCTGTTACATGAGTAAGGTGGGTCTCAGAGGTTGGTGCTCTTTTTATCAGAAAGGGCTAAGCACAGGTGGTTCTGTGCACAGATCCCACCTTAATTCATTCAGCTCACAGGAAATATATTTGCTCTTCTTCTGCCCAAAGCTGTCTCATCCTAGGGAGAAGAATGGGCATTTCCTTGACCAAGCCATTTAGGATCAGAAGGACCAAGCCATTTAGGAAGTCGGATTCCCTTTTTGTGGCTCTTCATCCAGCGGTCAAGGGGAAAAGGGTTTCTAAGGCTACACTAAGTAGGTGGCTAAAGGACTACATCTCCTTAGCATATGAATCTCCGGGCCTTCAAGTCCCAGAGGGATTTACAGCTCATTTAACAAGAAGTGCTTCTGCATCAGCAGCGTTCAATGCAAATGCATTCGTTGCAGGTATCTGCAAGGCTGCTACCTGGACCTCAGTGTCAGTGCCTACCAGGCACTACAAGAGGGACTCTATTGCCATGGCCAATGCAGCATTTGGGTGGAGAGCCCTATAGCAGCTGGTCTAGTTCTACTGTTTATACTTGGCAGTCACTTTTCCCTCCTTAGATCAGATGAGTTTTGTAACACCCCGAGCATATCAGAGTGTCCTTCTCCCCTTGAGAGAGAATGGAACGTTGGACTTATTGTGAAGGTTCCTTCTTCTCGAGGGCGAGGAGGACACTCTGGACCCACCCTAGTTCGAGGATCTCTATTTAGTCTGTCATGTTTCCTAGAGGGTGAATGACTACCAATCTTCATGTTCATTGTTCTTTCACTGTTCGAACAGTTTATCTTTATCTGGATGGTTTGTTTCATAGCATTCTGTAAGCTTTGTTGTCTGTTTGGCACACATTGTGGATTGTTATCAGCTGGAAAGTGCAACCAATTTCCTGCCTCCAGGAAATGTGGGAAGAGGAACCCAAGGATATCAGGGTATCTGTCTTGCCCTTGAGAAGTAGGAACTTTCACGGTAAGTCCAATGTTCCATTCTCCCCAGTAACTGTCAGAATGGTATTTGATAAATTTTTATATTTAACAGTTTGTGTGGGTAGCTGGACTCAACTCCATTGTTTTCGTAAGTTTGCCTGGCTTCAGATTTCAATAGTACTTTGCTGCATTTAGAGCTGAAGAGAGGAGGAGGAACTCTCTGCAGGAATACCTAGGTAATGCAAAAGTGTGTGTTGAAATAAATATAGACCTTTAAAACAAGGGGTCTTATAGCACCTTATGAGAATCAACAGCATCAAGTTATTTTGTTATTAACATTCCCTGTGTCCGTTAGTGCAGATTCAGTAAGACTTCTAAGCTTTGGAAGCGGCTCCTGGGTCTGGATTTGTTCCAGTCTGGGCAAGTGAACTGTATTGGAGCAAGAGTGTGTGTTCCAGTACGTAAACTTGGAACCTGATTTAGTCTGATCAGTGGGGACTTGAAATGCATGGAACTGTTTTAAAGTATTTTTAGCTTGCTTTTTAGTGGGAAAAATTATTTTAAAATATGAAACAGGAGTTGATTTGCTTGGCCCCACTCTGGCCCAGGAGACTTTGGTTTTCCAGCTTGCTGTAATCTTCTGTTCAGCCTCCATGGGAACGTCCACTGTCACCCTGTATGCTAACCCAGGGTCCCGTCTGTGATACAGACCCAGCTTGGCTTCGTCTGACAGGATGGAGTTTAAGTGGCAAGTGCTGATCGCACAGGGTTTCTCTGATCAGGTCATTCAGACCATGATGGCAGCCCGGAGAAGCTCCACTTCTAGAGTTTACAGCAGTTCTTGGAAGGCTTTTGTCAGATGGTGCAAGAGGAAACACCTGCAACCAGACACCCTGGATCTTCCTACAGGATGGAGTCTCTTGGGTTTAAAAGCAAGCACTCTCCATCACCAGGGAGCTGCTCTGAGCACCATACTTTCATCAGTTTGCAGTGTCACCACTCTTCAGGCAGCCAGCAGTGTATAAGATTTCTGAAGGGAGTTACTTTGTCCCCGTCCCCTACAGTGCACAGGTTTCCCTCTTGGAAACTTCATGTCATTCTTCAGGCTCTAACAAGTCCTCCATGTGAGCCTCTTGAGGGAATTTTCCCTGAAGTTCCTTACCCTGAAGGTACTTTTCCTGGTAGCTGTTACATGAGTAAAGTGAGTCTCAGAGGTCTCTTTTTATCAGAAAGGGCTTATGCATCTTCCATAAGCACAGGTGGTTCTGTGCACAGATCCCACCTTAATTCATTCCCAGGGTCAACACCTTTTCACAGCTCACAGGAAATATATTTGCTCTTCTTCTGCCCAAAGCTGTCTCATCCTAGGGAGAAGAATGGGCATTTCCTTGACCAAGCCATCTAGGATCAGAAGGACCAAGCCATTTAGGATCAGAAGGACCAAGCCATTGGCTCTTCATCCAGCGGTCAAGGGGAAAAGGGTTTCTAAGGCTACCCTAAGTAGGTGGCTAAAGGACTGCATCTCCTTAGCATATGAATCTCCGGGCCTTCAAGTCCCAGAGGGGATTACAGCTCATTTAACAAGAAGTGCTTCTCCATCAGCAGCGTTCATTCGTCGCAGGTATCTGCAAGGCTGCTACATGGACCTCAGTGTCAGTGCCTACCAGGCACTACAAGAGGGACTCTATTGTCACGGCCGATGCAGCATTTGGGCGGAGAGCCCTATAGCAACTGGTCTAGTTCTACTGTTTATGCTTGGCAGTCACTTTTTCCTTCCTTAGAATCAGATGAGTTTTGTAACACCCCGAGCATATCAGAGAGAATGGAACGTTGGACTTATTGTGAAGGTTCCTTCTTCTTGAGGGCGAGGAGGACACTCTGGACCCACCCTAGTTCGAGGGTCTCTATTTAGTCTGTCATGTTTCCTAGAGGGTGAATGACTACCAATCTCCATGTTCATTGTTCTTTCACTGTTCGAACAGTTTATCTTTACCTGGATGGTTTGTTTCATAGCATTTTGTAAGCTTTGTTGTCTGTTTGGCACACATTGTGGATTGTTATCAGCTGGAAAGTGCAACCAATTTCCTGCCTCCAGGAAATGTGGGAAGAGGAACCCAAGGATATCAGGGTATCTGTCTTGCCCTTGAGAAGTAGGAACTTTCACGGTAAGTCCAATGTTCCATTCTCCCCAGTAACTGTCAGAATGGTATTTGATAAATTTTCATATTCAACAGTTTGTGCGGGTAGCTGGACTCAACTCCAGTGTTTTCGTAAGTTTGCCTGGCTCCAGATTTCAGTAGTACTTTGCTGCATTTAGAGCTGAAGAGAGGAGGAGGAACTCTCTGCAGGAATACCTAGGTAATGCAAAAGTGTGTTGAAATAAATATAGACCTTTAAAATAAGGGGTCTTATAGCACCTTATGAGAATCAACAGCATCAAGTTATTTTGTTATTAACATTCCCTGTCTCCGTTAGTGCAGATTCAATAAGACTTCTAAGCTTTGGAAGCGGCTCCTGGGTCTGGATTTGTTCCAGTCTGGGCCAGTGAACTGTATTGGAGCAAGAGTGTGTGTTCCAGTACGTAAACCTGGAACCTGATTTAGTCTGATCAGTGGAGACTTGAAATGCATGGAGCTGTTTTAAAGTATTTTTAGCTTGCCTTTTTAGTGGGAAAAATTATTTTAAAATCAGTTACAGTAAAGTTGGAGACCAAAACTGCAGTATGCAGTTAGATTTTAAAAAATAGAACTGTTGACTTCACTTATAAGTAATTATTTATGGTTTCCTCCGCTTCCTCTTCACACAGAGAAGATAAGAAGTAACAGGAGTTTCTCTTGCTGGCTTGGAGGAGTCTGCTTTTGCGTGTGTGTAAAAAGTGCTGTCTAGTCACAGCCAATTTATGGGGGCCCTATAGTTTTCAAGGCAAGAGACTAACAGGTGGTTTGCAAGTGCCTGCCCCTATGTAGGGATTCTGGACTTCCTTGGTTGTCTCCCATCTAAATATTAACCAAGGCCAACCCTGCTTAGCTTCCAAGATCTGATGAGACTGGGCTAGCCTGGGCCATCTTAACTTCTCCAAGCTGCAGTACAAATGGAAACTTCTATTGCAAGGGGTGTGAGGAGATAACAGTATGCTGCTTAGATTACTCCTCCATCAGACATCCAAGGCATTTTGTCCTGGTTAATCGATTTGTGGATGCCTGGATTTTAGTACTTGGGTTTTTGAGGTTGGGGGGTGGGTGAAGGAGTTTGTCAAGGAAACAAGGAAAGGAGTCTAACTGGATTCGAGTCCAGCAGAACCTGGAGAACAAACAAGATTTTCAGGGTATAAGCTTTTCAGAGTCAAAGCTCCCTTTGTCAGATAGTGTGGGGCACTTAAGCAGAGCCTGGGGGGTGGGGAAAGTGAAGGGTTAGGTTGTTTGTGAACATGAACATTTGTTTGATGGGGCAAGCTTGAGGTCCAATTTAATTCAACATTCTGTCTCTCAGCAGTGGCTAGCTAGGCTGCCTTATGTAGCTCTTTAAGCAGGCTCGATGATGGAAACTGCACCAGTTGCGTATAGTTTTCAGTAGTCACAACAACAGGATGTATATATAATCCCTGGAATAGTTTGGTATACCAGATGTGTTCTGGACCTTCTTCAGTACAGTGATGACAGCCAGCTCTATCTGCTGATGGACGGACGGCCTGACTCTGACCCAGAGAATCTGGCCAGAGCTCTGGAGGCTGTGGCTGGTTGGGTTACAATAGAGTCGGCTGAAATTGAATCCAGTGAAGACAGAGGTCTTGTACCTGAGTCGTGGGGGGATAGGATCAGGAATCCAATGCCCATCCCTTGGTGGGGTGCCACTAATGCTTGTCACAATGGGGAGGAGGAATGATTCTGGATGCCTTCCTTTCTATGGAGGTCTAGGTCACCAGTGGTATTCTTATAGAATCATAGAATGTTAGAGTTGGAAGGGACCTTGCAGGTCATCTAGTCCAACCCCCTGCACTCTTCAGGAGTATACTGTAAGATAGCCCTACATACCTACAACATTCCCGAAAGATGGTCGTCCAGCCTCTGCTTGAAAACGTCCAGCGAAGGAGCATCCACCACCTCTTGAGGCAGACCTGTTCCACTGCTCAACCACTCTTACAGTTAGGAAGTTTCTCCTGATATTTAGCCGGTAACAACTCCCTTGTAATTTCGACCCATTAGATCTAGTCTTGCAATCCGGAGCAAGAGAGAATAGATCTGCTCCATCTTCTACATGACATCCCTTCAAATACTTGAAGACTGCAATCATGTCCCCTCTAAGCCTTCTCTTTCCCAGGCTAAACATACCCAACTCAGCCTTTCCTCATAAGAATTGGATTCCAACCCTCTCACCATCCTGGTTGCCCTCTTCTGGACACGCTGCTCATCATGCCCAGGTGTTTGGGACATAACACACTGTGGGTCTACTCCTGTGTAGAACACAGCATTCTGAAGATGATACTGGGAGCTACCACTTCACTTGTATGTTTGCTTTCTTAGGTATTGCAAAGTTTCCCTCTCGTTCTCTATACTATTTAATGTGTGGGAAATTGTGTGGGGATTTGAAATTAGGTATGTCCTTTCACTCACATCCTAGTGAGACAGTATAGTCCCTAGACCGAAGTTGGTAATGGCTGGATGGGGCCTAATAAATTGAAAGTCCAGATAGAGCAGACTAGTTAAGAATGGGCATTTAACCTGAGGATAGGTGAGTGGCTGTCCTAAGTGAGTGGCTGTCCTTTAAGTGGACCATGCTCTCTCCAATTAAGTTCACAACTTCAAGATTCTTTTGAATCCAACTTTGCTAGTGTATTCTAAAATATTATCTCTGGCTTACAGCTACTTCTAACAGTATTGCCGGTATGCCAGCTGTGGTCCTTCCAGGGTGACATTAGGGTTTAGTTATAGTGCAGGTGTCTTTAGGTTAGATTATTGCAGTGTGCAGTTAATGGGACTGCCTTTTGAAGAATGCTTGGAAGCAGCCAAAAATACATTGGTTAGATTTAACTGGTGCTAGTTGATTGATCCTGAAGGAGAATGAGTTGAACTGGTTACTTGTGTGTACCCAAACTGGCATGCTCTGTTTGGTCTCTGGGTCCAGAGTGTCTGAAGGAGCGCCTTTGACTATATGATACTCCCATGTTCCTTGAGGTCAGCCAGGAAGCTGTTTAGGGTCTCTGCTAGCTGATGTTTGGTGAGAGGCCACCAGAGCTAGGGCCTTCTCAATGGTGATGCCACAGTTGTGAAACTCCCTATGAAAGGGAGGAGCCATCTGTTTGAATCTCTTCTGCCTTTCAAGAAACTTGATGTTTTTGTTTGGAAGTACTTATGGCTGTTTGGGCTTGGATTTTAGTTAGTTTATAATGATGTGGAATCTGCTGGTTGATTTGTGAGTTGATTTGATGTGTCTGTCGTTATATCACTAAAGGTTTAGCTGTTTAAATTGGGTTTAATATGAAAATGTTTTGAGACTGTAAGCTACTGTGAGAACTTTTAGATTTTTATAAATGTTTATGAACAGTTTTTAGTTAGTAAGGCATTTCTATCCTCCCCCACCTTCAACCTTCAACCACAAAGACTTGAACCTTCATTGTGATTGGGACCTTTTCATGTAGCACAGATGGCTGTCAGCTAGGGCTTATTGGGATTTACTAAAAGGAAAAGTGGAACACCTTTTTAACTCACTTCTGAAGTGGTAAATCCTATCTATATATCTAATAGCCAAGTTGCCCCCTCTGTGCGGATATCTAAATCCACACATAGGGGGCAGAGAGATTTTCCTTCACACTTGGGGCAGTCCCCAGGTGTGCAGAAAAATCTGAAAAGTTGAAAAATATATACGGGGGATACATAAATCCCCCCAAAAGTAAAAGAGCGTTCCCTGCGCATGCTCAGAGAACGCACTGGCTGTGGGGGGGAGGCAAAGCTGACCCAGCTGGAAGCCCCTCAGGCCTCTCCCCCGGTGCCCGGGGGGGAGGGGGAGAAGTCTCGGCGGGCCCGGTGGCTGGGAGCTGCACGGGCCTCGCCTTCGGTGCCGGGGGG
>NW_015161563.1:31580-56348 GCF_001447785.1 Gekko japonicus
ACCACCGGTGCGGGGGGTGGGGGAGAAGGATTGGTGGACCCGGCAGCTGGGAGCCACATGGGCCTCGCCTTTGGTGCCAAGGGGGTTGGGGGAAGAAATGGTGGGCCTGGGCTTCACCATCAGTGGGGGCGGGGGAAAAGGCTTACCTGTGGCTGCTTCCTCCTCCTCCTCCACGTGGAGGTCCCCCCCTGCAAGTATTGCAGGTCCCTGCTTCTTGTTTATTTATAATATTTTGTGCTAGTTTTCTGAAGAACTAAAATATGCAACCTTTTTTTAGTATGAAGACCGCTTTCTAACATAATTTTTTGCGTGTGGATGCACCACATGATAGTAGTTGTAGTGGTTAGTGTCCATTGATTGAGAAAATACATAATGACAGAAAGATCAAAATGACAGTGCCAATTGCACGTATGGACTTGTGGATCCCTCCGTCTCCAGGGGTCCCCAACCCGGACCTGGGAGCTGCGGCACGGATGCATTCATCATTGTTTAATGAACTCTTATATTAACCTATTAACTTAACAAATGACTTTTTCTTTTGCCTAAAAGTAAAGATTAGAATAGATAGAGGTTGAATTGTCTGAAACATCACTGATGAAAGTTCAACTTTGATTAATGAAAGGGTAGCTGTTCTCCATTAAGTATCGCTGCTTGGCAGATACCTGTATCCTTTTTTTACTGTAAGCTTTGTTTTTGGCTTCCATTAAGAGTAGAAATTGTACCATTAAAAAAAAAATGCCCTGAGAATCCAGTAAAATAGGGTCTTTTTATAGTACAGCAATTAAATATGAACATTTCTAACCATTTTTGCTCTTTATTCTAGGGGTTCATCAAAGATGTTCATGAAGATTCTCTCACAGTCGTGTTTGAAAACAAGTATGTACTGTGTTAAAAAAAAAGCAAAATGTATGTACTGTCCTCGTTTATTCAGTTAAAGAATGTAGTCTTCCCCTCCTGAAAACCCAGCTTATATTTTGACTTGCTAATGAAGGACAGAATGAGATGTTGACTATAGTCACAGTTCATCCAATGTAAATGGGAAAGGCAAAAAAGCTTAAAGGTTTGTTTTTTGCATCACAATAATTATTTATATTCTTAGGAATTACAGCAAATGTATTGATTTGAAAACCAAAATATGATTGATTTCTTACTCTGGTAATGGGGCAGGCATGTAAATATCCATTTGTCTGGTGGCCTGGTGTAAGATTCACATCTGATTGACGAAAGCAGAGATGCTTCCATATGTCGGAAGTGTAATGTGTATATGTTTCTCCAGACTCTTGGTGACGCCACATGATTTCCGTAAGCATTCATAGAGAGCTGAGCTAAGGAAAATGTGGGCTAGTACCATGTGTGGGTTTGCTTGGAAAGTTGATAGTGGGGTCCTGTGTCTGATAGTCAAGCTGTCAGCATTCCGTTTGTGGTCTGGTTTTACTTCTAGATATGATTATAACAGTGGACCAGGTTTTCTTTTCCTTGTGATATTGAAATGATATGAAATACCTCTTCAACTTTCAGTTGGCAACCAGAGCGCCAGGTTCCCTTCAATGAAGTAAGATTACCGCCGCCGCCTGATATTAAGAAAGAAATAGGTGAAGGGGATGAAGTGGAGGTGAGTTGATCTAATAGATATTAAGAAACTTGTGTGTGTGTGTGTGTGTGTGTGTGTGTAAAGCACTGTTAAGGCACAGGCAACTGATGCCGACTTTGTAGGGATTACAAGGCAAGTAATTAAGCAGAGGTGGTTTGCCATTGCATTCCTCTGCAAAGTCTTCTTTGGTTGTCTCCGATCCAAGTACCGACCCTGCTTCCCTTCTGAGATCTGATAAGATTGAGCTGTACTATACTGTTCCACATCCTTTCTTATACTGGAGAGAAATTGGGTTTTCACCGGGGCAAATTGTCAATGACTTTCCCTTCAGAGGTGCTGTTTTCCAATTTGATTTTCTTACATAAATCATGTTAAAATTAATGGGAATTGAACAGAGGCTGCACTTAGTCAGTTGTGACATTGCTATTTAAACAAGGGCATCTTTCTCAGGGCCTACCGAGCCTGATGAGTTGCATTAGAACCGTCCCCGTGTAATGACTTTAATATCTGGGACCTCTCATCCAAATTGCATGTCTTCATAGCCTATACTTGTTACATGGCAGCAGAGGATTTATCCAAAAGGAAGAGACCTTGAATGTAAGATGAGCTGTCCCCCACCCCCAGTTATACACAAGAAGTTTATCTCTCTACATATCTATAATTTTCTATGTCAATTTAAGACTACCCCTTTTTTTCCTCGATAGCACTCTTCATTAAAAACCTTGTCTTCTATCAGATAAATAGGGTGTTCTATTTATTTCAAAGATAAGTAACTGACATCAGTGCATAATACAGAGTGTTAATTTTTTCTGCTAGGAACTGTGGCTGTTCAGAACTTAAGACGTTGAAGATGGAATTTTAATGATTCTTTTCAGTACATTTTGTTCAAATACACATTCTTGTGTGTGTGACATCTGTGCTAAAATTTAAATTAGTTAAAACTTTCTGACCTCAAAAATTTTGTTGATAGCAAAAATATCAGAATTTATCATTTTGATTTATTACATACATATATTCTTGTTCCTTACATGGACTCCCATCCAGGGACTGAACAAGGCCTCTTAATTTTAACAGCGTGTCATCAAGTTCTGAGCCCCACAATTTAAAACAGAGTTATTACAGAAGCATCTCTGAAACGTTAAGCAAAATAACAGGGCCAATAGAAAACACATAGTGAATAAGGTGAGATGGAGAAAGTATTTCTCCCTTTAGCCCACCATTTGTGTACACCTAGGTATTTTGATAATGCGGAATGATATTACGATACTTTCTTGGTAGATAAGCTGTAGGAGTCATAATTGTACATTTTACCCATCTGACTGAAATGAGTGGAAATTGGTATATAATTAATAACGTGTGTATTTCAATCTGCATGTTTAGCTTGCCCAGAGCCTGCTTCGGCAGGGAGGGTGGGGTATAATCCAATAAATAAATAGATAAATAAACTTCATCAATAATATTATTGGGGTCATTGGGTTTTTTGGATGGCTGGTATATACGATTTCCACAATATGTACATAGAGGTGTGTTGTAGCTCTCTCTGTCTCTCTGTCTCTCTGTCTCTCTCTGTCTCTCTCTCTCTCTCTCTCTGTCTCTCTCTCTCTGTCTCTCTCTCTCTGTCTCTCTCTGTCTCTCTCTGTCTGTCTGTCTGTCTGTATAATTTTCAAATTAAATTGAACTACTCCTATTTAGCAGATCAATATATTTATGAAATGAATTGGTGAAGTTTTGTCCAGTCTTTTATGTTGACCAATTTATAGAAACTGCTGCTTATTAATATAAAATAGCATGACTATCAGTACTTCAGTCTAAAGGAGTACTGGTTGGGGAGTATTACTATTTTGACCTAGAGTTTGCCCTGTGCACTTACTCAGCAGATGTCTAATCCACTTAATAGAAACCAGGTAATAAACTTAAGAGTTTAACTGTGGTACTAGAACAAAAAGACAAACAACCTCGAGTAACAGCGTATTATTTCATTTTAGCTTAACTTTTGCTCACATAAAGTGCTTCAGAATTTGTTTTTATTACTTGATCAAAAAGGGAATGCTCATATGTCACTAAAAATATGTGATAGATTACTAAAATGATCACAGACACCTAGAGGGAAGAAGCCACATACTGAGTCATATTAGTTCATTATTAAAGTTGTTGATTTTCTGATTTTACTCATGTAAATTACTAATCTGACATTAGAGCTGTATTGTGTACTGCAGCCATTCTTCTGTGCTTAGAATTTTGAATTGGATCCACCCCCATTTTCTGTGAATAGAAGGGCACTTCCACTTGTTTAAGAGGTAGAGCTGTAAATACATTCCGTAATTACTTATTAAACCGAAACTTATTGTACTACTTTTACTAACGTAAAATGCGTCATTTATAGCTTAACATACAAAAGTGTACTATTTAGCATATTTATTTATTTATACATTCGACTTATATACTGCTCTAATCCTTGACAGGTCTCTGAGTGGTTTACATATGGTTTCCAAATTCCAAATTTAAGGAATTTGTCTACCTGCAGAATTGCAAATATACCCGATACAAGATCAAGAGAGCTGTAAACTGCTGCACCCTATGCTGTTTTAGAATATATGTCTTGGTTGTTTTGTTTTTATTTAAAACATTTTTCTGCCATCATTCCACCCAAGGCAGTGAAAATTTAAAAACACTAAAACCAGCTTTAAAAGTATATATATGACAACAAATGAAATGGCAATTAAGAATGTAAAAACAGGAAGCAGGTTCAGTGAGTATGCACCACACAAAACAAAAAGGTGGAATGCAGTGATAGAAGTAGACAGACAGATCTCCCTGGGGAGGGAATTTCACAAGTTTTGGTGACATAACTGAGAAAGCCATTTCCCGTTTGCCAGTTGCCACCCCATCTGCCTTCAGTTGATGGGGGAGGGGCACCCAAAGCAAGGTGCTTGTTGATGGTTTAGTGAACAGGTAGGTTCATATGGGAGTAGGTGGTCCTTAAAATATTCTGGTTCCAAGGCTTTAAAGGTCAATACCAGCACCAGGCTATTGTGGTGCCGCCCTTGAGCCCCAGGCATATATTTTTTGGGGGGGGAGTGGGAGGGGTGACATGAGAAAGTTCTGCACTGTGAGCAGTAGGTTGTAATCCACTGTTCAGAAAGCTTTGGTTGTATATTTTATTGCTAACAGAAGAATTACCTTCTTGGAGGATCTTTTTAATAATATGGGTCTTGAGATTGCAGTCCAGTAAACTAATTGTCTAAATCTTGTTAGAAGCCAAAGCTTCACTGTTATGCTAGAATAGCATCTGGTAATGTAACAGAAGGTGGTGAGAAACTTTAATGGTGCCTGAATAGTTTATTAAAAGAAGGGGGGGGGGGATGCAGGCAGGGAAAGTTTGATGAAACCTGAGAGCTAGTTTATAGTGCAGGTAAACTGCTCCAGAAGTGGAAGCCAGACACCAAAATCTTACTTGCCACATTTTTGGTATATGGTCTTTTCTTCCATTGTCAGATTGGCTACCTGAACTGGCCATATATGCAGTTAATAACTTGCTTTGGGGGTTGTTGCTTTCTCGGATCTCATATCATAACGTAAAAATGCCATTTTGTTTTAGAACCCTCCCCTATCTTGGTAAAGGAATGCTGTTGTGGTGTGAACTTAAATTTTTTAAGACTGCTTCATGATTAGAGATATTTATTGCTCTGTAGTGTTGACATACACAGGTTGTAGACCCGTCTTTCAAGGGGCATAGTCTTGCATGTATTCCCTCAGTGGATTTAATTAGAGATGTGCCAGAGCTTGTAGCTTTATGCATGCTCACATTAGTAGTATTTTAATATGTTATGACTTCCTTCCAGGTCTACTCACGGGCAAATGACCAAGAACCTTGTGGATGGTGGCTAGCAAAAGTTCGAATGATGAAAGGGGAGGTAAGTAAGGGTAAAACTTGGGTGTTGAAAGTGCTTTTCCTAAAGAGCCAAAAAGAGTATGAAATCTACATGTAGTGGCTTGTAGGAAAGGGACATACCTCTGTTAGGTGGCAACCCCCTCCCTCAGCCGCTGGGGGACATTTGCTAAAGCATGGGTGGGGAGTGGGCTGCAGAAGAGGAAAGAGAAGAGCTGCCCCAGACCACAAAATGCCACACTCCTCAGCTGTTTGCAGCAGTATTCAATGCCTTACCTATATCAATTTCTATGACTCTGTCCTTTATCTCATTTCACTTAGTTTTCCTAAAACAATTGCTTTGAATTTTCAAAACAATTTTAAAAATTCTCATTCCTTTGCAGTTTTACGTCATTGAATATGCTGCTTGTGATGCCACTTACAATGAAATAGTCACGTTTGAGCGACTTCGACCTGTGAATCAAAACAAGCCAGTTAACAAGAACACCTTTGTCAAGTGTGCAGTCGAAGTTCCTGAAGATCTAAGAGATGCGTGAGTAACTGTACTAAAACTTATTATTACATTACTGTCTCAAGCCTGATAATTGGTAGAATAAAAACTACCTAGCATCTGAAGCCTCAGGGCAGTAACGTGTCAAATGAAAATTTCAGAGGGCTTTGCTGAATCTTTCCAGCAAAGGGAACAGAAGGGCCAGGCCAGCAGCTGTGTGTTCTTACTATTGGAATTGGGTGGAGCAGTTACTGAGAGCTGTGAAGGAGGGACCCAGTCTAGAAGTAAGTGGCTGGTTTGTTGACGACCTTATCTTTGACTCCAGTTTGTTGGATAAGAAAAGGCCGTCCAGGTTATGAGCGTCAGCATCCAAGGAAAAGGGTTGCACAGTTGTTACTGAGAGGGCCACTGTGGTGTAGTAGCGATGAGTGTGTTGGGCTAAGAAATGTGGGTACAACTAGATGTTGCGTTATCCCTGGATCCAACCCAGGGATGCCACCACCATTTTAGAGCTTTAAGGGGATGGTTTAAAAAAATTCAACCGGGGCCCAATCAATGTTCCCTCTAAGATGTGGAGTCTTATGAGCAAAAATTCTACTTTGTGAGCTCCTGGCATTAAAGTTGTGAGCAAAGCAATTTGGCTGCTCTGGAGCCATCCTTTCTGAGCTACGACAAAAATGTGTGAGCCAGAGGCTAAAAAACTATGAGCCAGCTGCAGTGTGCTGAGACAAGGTGCTCCCCCCCCCCCAGCATTTTCTAGTGCTGAAACAACTGCATCATTGCCACTTGAAAAGGTGCACAGAGGGGGGTGCAAGAGCACCTGGTCCAGCTGCACTGCAGGCTCGATCAGGATCAGGCCATTGCAACATTTTTAAATCACCCCCCCCTCCGGTTAGACTCTAAAGAGGTGGCGGTGTCCCTGGGTCTGACCCAAGGACATGATCGCATCTGATTTTGCCCTGGGAAACCCAGGGGCGAGTCTTACTCTGCCATGGAGGCTGGTTGGCTGACATTGGGCAGTTCGCTCTCTCTCAGCCTGACCTGCGTCACAGTGTTGCTGTGTAAGCCTCTTTCTCTCCCCCTCTCCCCCCCCCCCGGGGGGGGGGGGGGGGGCAGAATATCAATGAAGTAAATACAAGTAAACAAAAAATGTTCTCGATGGAACCAAAATTCCCGAAGCTGGCCTTGTGTATAGATCCTAAAGAATAAACCTTTTTTTAAAATCGGTAATGAATAGGTGAGCTTTCGGGAGAACTGTGTTCGGTAACTCCTTGAAGACATTGAAATAGTTGCATTAGTAAAAACACCGTTACCAGAATCACTTCATTGTATACCTTTCCATTATCTCACTTTCCTCACTGTGCTTTAATCAGTAAAGGCTGATCCAGTAAAAGACAATCCATTAACCATATGCGATACTCTGTTATGCAGAGATACTTGGCGATTCTCCTGGTTTTGGAGTACTCTGATTTCAGATATTGCATTATTTTACATTTTGTACAGGTGACGTTGATAAAAATTTTCCTCTGAATTGATTCCCCTAGGTGTGCTAATGAAAGTGCCCATAAGGATTTTAAAAAAGCCGTAGGAGCCTGCAGAATTTTTTACCAAGCTGAAACGGCTCAATTGATAGTACTGGTAAGAGATTTTCTTTTCAGTTCAGGCAGAGTGCAAATCATCTGGCTTGTTTGTTTGGTGTGTAGCTGAAACAACTTGCTAATTCAGTATATTGTGGTAAACTCTTCCATTTGCAAGTGGAAAACCTACTCCAAGGACTGTGTGAGTGTGGATGTATTGTGAGTAGGAACAGTGGGCACGTGATTGGATGCCAGCTGAGCCCCAGCCTGTACCATGCTAGTTTTCACACTTTTTCTGCCTGCGCTGGAGCATCAAGACAGCTTATTTCATGCAGTGTCGTAGGGATTTTTGCAGTGGCCCTTTGCCACTTAATGTGTACTTCTTTTCCCGTGTTTGGCATGGAATTCTACCCCACATTGTGTGCTGTAACTCTTGCATTTGGGCAGAAATGGCCTTGTGCCCAAAATAAATCTAGCTGTATCAAGTGAAGTAATCTCATATAGGTCTGTAGACCTTGGAGCGTTGATCACACTATGCTAATGCGTTGCCCAAGAGCGGTGGTCCTGTGGAATCATGGAGGATGAAAAAGAATCTTCTGCTTGCATGTGTGTATGGATCCTCATTACTGCCTATTGATGTGAAAGTTGGACAGTGAAGAATGCTGACAGGGAAAAGACTGATTCAGTGGAAATGTGGTGTTGGAGGAGAGTTTTACAGATACTCTGTGTGTATAGAGTACCATCAGGTCACAACTGACTTATGGCAGCCCGTAGGGTTTTCAAGGCAAGTGATTAAGCAGAGGGTACTTTGCCATTCCCTTCCTCTGCAGAGTCTTCCTTGGTGGTCTCCCATCCAAGTATTGACCCTGTTTAGATTCCGAGATCTGACAAGATTGGGCTGTACTTATACCATTCCACATCCTCATGGATTCCACGGACTGTCCAAAAGACAAATAAGTGGGTCCTCAATCAAATCACGCCTGAATCCTCCCTAGAGGCTAAAATTATTAAACTGAGGCTCTCCTACTCTGGTCACATTCAGAGAAGACAAGACTGATTGGAAAAGATAGTAGTGCTGGGAAAAGTCGAAGGCAGTAGGAAAAGAGGAAGACCCAACTGAAGATAAGTTGACTTAACAAAGGAAGCCACAGCCTTTGGGTTTCACGACCTGAACAAGTCAATTAAAGTGTATGATATATTATTGGGAAGTTTACTGTTTTGCAGGGCTTTTTTTGTAGAAAAAACCCAGCAGGAACTCATTAGCATAATAGGCCACACCCAACAACAGAAACTCATTAGCATATCCAGCCACACCCTGACAGCATAGCTCATTAGCATTTTAGGCCACACCCCCGCGTTACCAGAAGTATGGTCATCCAGCCACACCCACCTTTTGCTTCTTATTCTGTTTACCTTGTTTGTTGTCAGAAACCTAGGGCTTTTTTTTTGTAGCAGGGACTCCTTTGCATGTTAGGCCACACACCCCTAATGTAGCCAATCCTAATGAGTTTCTGCTGTTGGGTGTGGCCTATTATGCTAATAAGTTCCTGCTGGGCGTTCCTGCCCAAAAATAGCCCTGCTGTTTTGTCATAAAAATTATTTCATATCAAAATATTCTGCTAGTTGTATTGTGACTATACAAGTATTTTCCTGTCCAAGTTACTCTTTCTGCTACAAAAGTTTGCTGTTTTTGTCTTTTCTTTCTCCTATACATTAGATACTGAAAAACTAGGATACATGTGCTTAAGATGGCATAGAGTGCAGCAGCTCTTTCTCTCTGCCTCTCAAGTATTGGATAGATTTACAGATTTGCTCATAAAATAGAAGACATACTTTTAAATTCCGTAAATATGTCAAATATGCTTAAGTTGTATATTATGCATTTTATGCTGTTGTGCCAGTAACATAAGTTTAGGGTTGGTAAGAAAGAATTGCATTTCAGCTTTCCCCCAAATTTCCATTGCTTTTCCTTGGAAGATTAAACCGTGGCTTCTGAGTTTTCTGAAATTCTACACCTTTAGGACAGAAGCTATGTATAACTCATTTCCTAAAATTCGAGATACATTGTAATAGTTGGAATGCTGGTGAGTTTCCTGGATTATAATTCGTTTTATAAAATGGGAATGCTGTTTTTTATATTGCTTTTTGCAGTCTGCAAGTGAGGCAACAGTGAAAAGAGTAAGCATACTGAGTGACATGCATTTGCGCAGCATTCGAACCAAGCTAATGCTCATGTCAAGAAATGAAGAAGCCACAAAGCATTTAGAGGTGAGTTGTCCTCAGTGTGCCTTTTTTCTTGTTTCAGTTTGGGTAGCCTGTTGGCTGTGTTCATGTTTGATGTCCACGTAGTAGTAAACACATTTTTTTGCCTCCTTTTTTTAGTGCACGAAACAGCTTGCAGCAGCATTTCATGAGGAATTTGTTGTCAGAGAAGATTTAATGGGCCTTGCGATAGGAACACATGGGAGTAACATACAGCAAGCCAGAAAGGTTCCAGGAGTTACTGCAATTGAGCTTGAGGAGGATACTGGTACTTTCAGGATCTACGGAGAGGTACGCAAGAAATCATTCCCGTGTTGGTACCTGTGTGGTATTCTGCTTCTTGGTTCGCTGCCCAGCATGGGGTAGGTTGCACAAATTCCAGAGGTCATCCTAAGTACGCACAACTCATTTGCTGGAAGGGAACACTGTGTAGGATCCTGGTGTTCTCATTGCCCAACTATCACAGCTAAAAACGTGCCTGTAATTGTTGCCACCCCTTCTGCCTGTGTTTCGACTCTGAATTTCAATTCAGAGTAGTGGAATCCTGAATTACTTTGTTTAGTTTTTGTATCCTCCATATGGAAGTGTGCATGTGGCGTTTTGTGGATGCATAGCTACTTGCGTGCTTAACTGCTGTGTCTACTACATGCTTTAACTACCTTGTGTATCGGATGAAGGAGCATTGGAAGCTCAAGCTCTGAAAATCTTGTTGGTCTCTAAGGTGCTGGTGGACTTGCATCTGGCTGTTCTGCTGCAGACCCACACAGCTGCCCTCCGTTGAACCCGCCGCATGTATTGTTGGGGGTTTGCTGACACAAGCGGCTGACAGGCTATAGTCATCCTGTGGGGCTGAAGAGATTGTTATTGCCTTTCTGGGAAACGGAGCAGCCCTTTCTGCTTTACATGCATTTGCATTTACTTATATCCTGCTTTTCTCCCCAATTGGGAGTCAAAGCGGCTTAGAACATTGCTCTCCCATCCTCCATTTTCTCATAGCAAACTGCCCTTTGAGGTAGTTTAGGCTGAGAGAATGTGACAGGTGTAGAAGTGGGTATTCGAGCCTGGGTCTCCCAGAATCCTTTATCCACTCAACCATTCTGCCTGGACTGATGACCAGTGTTCCCTCTAAGCTGAGTTAGTGTGTGCCAGCTCTCAGTTCTTTAGCCTCCAGCTCACACATTTTTGTCTTAGCTCAGGAAGGATGGGATGGCTCCAGAGCAAACTAATTTATGCAGTAGCCAAATCGCTTGCTCACAACTTGCCAGTAGCTCACAAAGTAGAATGTTTGCTCACAAGACTCCATAGCTTAGAGGGAGCATTGCTGATGACTGTTGGGCTGGAGAGTCCATGCCTCATTCTTTCCTGTTGCGATATGAATGGAATGGTCAAAGGGTGAAGGGAGAGATCACTTGTGTTATTGGACTTTTTAAAAAAGGGAAACACATAAAACAATTAAAACACCTTTCACAAAGTGAAGTTCTATCACTAGCTTCCACCTAGCATTTGCTAGAAAGAAAGGCCAACTTTAGATACCTTTTTACCGATATAAGTAAATCTGTTGGCTAATTTCTTAAGTTTCCTTCGAGCACGTGATACTCTCAGACTTTTCAAATTATATTTTTTATCTGGCCCTGCCTCTAAGGAGCTCAGAGAGAGAATAATGGGGCCCAAATTTACCTACCAAGTTTTTCCATGAAAGGGGGGGGTGGGGTTTGAATTTGGGTCTGCACCTACACCCCACTGGCTCTCTTTGGTCTCTGTTTAAATACAGAAAGATTACTTGTGCAGTTCCTACAGGAATTGCTTTTCTGTAAAGGACTTTCCAGTTCTCTCCTAGGAATTCTGGGTGACAAGGAACAGCCCATGGCCTTTTGTTATTTCTGCTGCTCTGGCAGAAGGGTAGTTGTGTGATTCTTTATTCAGGCAAGGCTTTGTGCCTTTTTAAATCTTTCCCTTACTTTCAGTATTAAGCAGGGAGGTTCTCCAAACTGTGTGTAGAACCCTATCAGAAGTAATAGTAGATGAACCGTGCCTCTTTATTTATAATTGGCTTGAAGGAGCTGCCGGCAGCATGCTAGGGACTCTGGGAGAGTCAAGGTCATGAAAGGAGCCTTGGTGGGAAGCAGGCTGTGTATCAGAGTGGGGTGGGGCAGCAGCTCATACCAGGTGAAGTGGTGATCTGTGGCCCCTGGATATATAAGGAATTTTGGCCCTGGAACTCCAGTCACTCCTCTTGACAGATATTCCTCGTTATAGAGATGCAGACACCCTTAAAAGTATCCAGCCGTGGTGTAAAAGAGTTGTGGCCTGGCCCTGCCTCTTAAGAAGCTCAGAGAGTGAATAATAGGGCCCAAATTCACCCACCGAGTTTTTCCATGAAAGGGGGGGTGGGGTTTGAATTTGGGTCTGCACCTACACCCCACTGGCTCTCTTTGGTTTCTGTTTAAATAAAGAAAGATGACTTGTGCAGTTCCTACAGGAATTGCTTTTCTGTAAAGGACTTTCCAGTTCTCTCTAGGAATTCTGGGTCACAATGAACAGCCCATGGCCCTTTGTTATTTCTGCTGCTCCGGCAGAAGGGTAGTTGTGTGATTCTTTATTCAGGCAAGGCTTTGTGCCTTTTTAAATCTTTCCCTTACTTTCAGTATTAAGCAGGGAGGTTCTCCAAACTGTGTGTAGAACCCTATCAGAAGTAATAGTAGATGAACCGTGCCTCTTTATTTATAATTGGCTTGAAGGAGCTGCCGGCAGCATGCTAGGGACTCTGGGAGAGTCAAGGTCATGAAAGGAGCCTTGGTGGGAAGCAGGCTGTGTATCAGAGTGGGGTGGGGCAGCAGCTCATACCAGGTGAAGTGGTGATCTGTGGCCCCTGGATATATAAGGAATTTTGGCCCTGGAACTCCAGTCACTCCTCTTGACAGATATTCCTCGTTATAGAGATGCAGACACCCTTAAAAGTATCCAGCCGTGGTGTAAAAGAGTTGTGGCCTGGGTAAGCTGCAGCCAACAGCTCTTTTTCAAATGATGTGGGAAAATAGCCATTCCCCCCCCCCTTTTTTATTTACCCCGCTAGCCTTTTTGAATGCGTCCATTGCTCACGAATTTAATGCTTGAATCAGATTATACGTATCCCTGTCATATTTTATGTTATGAGGCTTTTCCTAAGGAGTATTTAGACTGCAGAAAGAGGATTTAATTTTTAATGCACTGTGGGGTTTTTTTTTACAAATGGCTTCTGTTCACTTTCAGAGTGCTGAGGCAGTAAAAAAGGCTAGAAGCTATTTGGAATTCGTGGAGGACTTCATTCAGGTTCCTAGAAGTCTTGTGGGTATGTAGCACTGATGAAAGTTGAACGTGCTTGAAAACCTGGATGGAGGAGGGTGTGGCCGGTATATATCATTCCCCCCCCCCTCGCCCACATGTTTCATCCAGTGCTGCTGTATGGAGAATATTACTTTCTGTAATGGGTTAAGGCCATTGGGTATGGGCAGAGGGGTATTCTGGAAAGAGGCAGAGGCAGGAAGTTGAAACTGACATGACCTGAATGATACTCATTAGACTGGGAAGTGGGAATAGGCAGCACTGTCCCTTAAGCTCTGCCTGTCCTCTTCCCAAAGGATGTTCAACTGTGTGTCTGGTCCTAAACTTGGCCCTCCAGTAGCACTGAATTGTCATCAGCAGTTGTCCATTTAGTCTTTTAAGCCTAGTGACAGAAGGGAGAAAGCTGTCTGTGGAGTTTGCCTCTATGTCGTCCATCAGAACCCAGTATCTTTCGCCTTTAGGACCTTTGAGTGGAAAGACCGTGTAAAAATATGCTAGCTAAATAAATTTTGCCCAGGCATCCATCCTCCGGGCAAACTAGCTTTTGAGCATCACTTTTATCAGGCTGCTCTTGGATGGGATCAAATGATTTTTGGGGTATCCTTCCTTGATGGTTCTAAATTCTCACCCAGAATCATGGCCCGTGATACTGCCGTCCTTTGCTCAGAGCCTGGCCAGCGACGAAGACATTCAGGAATAGTTCCACCGCCAGTCTGTTTGTTGGGAACAAGCTTTTTGGAGACCGCTTCAGTCTTATGCTAATGGAACTAAAGGTTGAAAGGAAACTCTTCCCCTTTATCCCCTTCAACATATAGCTACAACCATCTGTCTTTTGGGAGAGCACATGCAGTAATGAGGTTCAGTTTGCAGACAAGGCATTCAGGCTTGGCTTAGCTCCTGGGCACAAGGAATTTGGCTTGGATCCACCGGGAGATTTCCTCTTACACAGGCGGAAGTGTGGGGGAAAAACCCTCCCTTCATACTAACCCCCTGTGCTAAATTAAACATATTATCTCCTGAATTGTGCTTCTGCTTTTGTTCTTATGTTGTGCAACCAATTGCTGGGCACGATAAGAAATAGAAAGGAAAGCACTTGGTGCCACCGAAGATCTTGCCCAAGTGGAACTGTGCAATGCAAAAAAGCTTCCATTTGTGCATTGCAGGATCCAAGCCTTTGGTCTCTGAGACAGAGTCTGTTTGCCCACTTCAGTTTAACATGAGGTGCTGTTGACTCACCAGGAGGTGCAAGCTGCTTTCCCCCAATTGTTCTCTGTTCAGTGGTGGTTACAGCCACACCATTTTCTCCAGGAGGCTCCTGCAGTGGAGCAGGTGATTCTCATGATGAATGCCAGTCTGCTGGGCTGAGGCTGAGGTTAACTTGTTGATTTGGGCCATTCCAGATGAAAAGCTTGCAGTAGCATAAATTTTCTGCAACTTCTGAGTTTTGAGTCTGGCTTTGGGAACATTTTCCCTAAATTGTTTCCTAATTAAAACGGTTGAGTGTGACTGTGAAGGTTGCTGTGAACAGACAAGGGGGGGTGGGGGGGGAAGTAGCCCACCTCCTCAGGGAGGTTTCTTTTTTCCCCTGAGCAGAAAATCTAAGCTGAACCTGACATCAGGTTGGTTAAGTAGAAAGCAGTGGACCTAGTGGAACAGTCATTCCAGATTATTCATTGGATTACTCAATAACTTGGGAGTTCAGTCATATTCAGGATATATAAAGAAAAATAATCTGCCTGGGGAAATTGTGGTAAGATTCTTGAAGAGGCATGTGAGGGATGCAATCCTGAAAGCAGTATCTGGAGCACCCCTGAAAGTGGAGGAGAATACCATCAGAACATTGAAAGATATTCCATTTGAGATAAGACAAAGGAGAAAGAAATATAAAGAATTAACTCTTTTTTCTACAGACAAATGCAATTGAATATAGATGGTTAACTCCAGAAGGCATAGCCTTCAAAATCAAGGATAAAAAAGAAAAGATTGACTCTGTTCAGAAAGCACAGGAATTTTTAGGAGTCCAGTTGGGTGAGCCAGGGGAAGAAGGAAAAAAAAGGGATGGACAGTAAGTCCGATGGCGAGCTGGACTCGGAATCCTCCGTAGAGGACTCTCTTTTAGAGAAAGGGGCGGCAGGCCCTAAAAGTCCTTATAAATTCCGGAAGAGATTAGGCAAGGAGAAGTAAAGGCTGAAGGACTCTGAATTGTGCCTTTATAAAATGTTGAAATGAGATGCTCTGGGGTATTTCTGTATGACAGTTAAAGTTTAAAATTAAGACTTGGAAAAGTTAATGCTAAATTTGACTCAGTTGATAGTAAGATTAATGAGATTAAGACTAAATGTTTGTCTAAAATGGTGAGATGATCTCCTCTCTTGGGCTTTTAGTCAGTAGTGGGTATCTCTCTTTATCCCCTGATTGTAGTCCCCTTGCCTATTTTCTGTTGTAGTTTGTAGTGTTAATAAAAATGCAATAAAAAATCCCCTCCGGGGGCTTTAAAAAAATAACTTGGGAGTTCTAGGAATGATCTCTTTGCTTGTACAGAGAACTGTGAACTTTGCTTCTTCACAAAGCATCTAGCAAAGGGAGCAGGAAGTATAGATGTGCAGCATGGCCATGGTTCCTATTGTGTGCCCTTCCTCTGTTTCTGCTTCTTCCAAGGACATTTTAGAATATTTGAGAGGATCTGGTTGGAGTTAACTCTGATGATTCCTTTCTGGTCCTAGAGACTCTCAAGCATTCTAAAACTGGTGGAGATCCCGTGACACCTTCCTCATGCTCCTTTGTAGCTATATGAGGAATCAGTTCTACATCTTGTTTAGCTATTTATATTCCACTTTCCTCTTCCATGGGGACCCAAAGTAACTTAAAACATCACTTTCTCCTCTTGAGAGCAACCGCCCCGTGAGGTAGGTTAAGCTGAGAGAGTGACTGGTCCAAGGTCTCCCCCAAGAGGCCATGGCAAAGTGGGGATTTGAACCTGGGTCTTCCAAATCCTTGTCTGGCCCTGTAATCACTACACATTTGGACCTATGCTTGCTGGAGTTTGATGCCTAGTGACGGAGCAGTTGTTATCAAGCTTGCCTGTTGATCATTGTTTACTGCTGATCATTTTTTCTGTGTTCTAAGCTTTTGCTGTTCCACATGGGTGGGTGAGGGAGAACCCCTTTCCTTGTGTGAGTTCTGATCCCGGTCCTGAGAAAGGGGCTTTCTGGAATGTTCCTCTGCTCATATTCAGAAAGGGGATTCATCTAGTAGGATGCAGACCCTCTCACCCTGGGTTGCTTTTGCACTTTCAGATAACCATGTGAGGTTCTGAGAAACACAGCTGTAAAACATATGTACACAAAAATATGTAGCTGATGCTAGTGTATGTTTATTACCTGTTACATGGAAAGCATACCCGATGTAATGACAATTAGGGACAAATCTATCAAATAAAACTAGTTTGAGAACTCTACTTTAAACAGAACTTGGAGACTGACTAAAAGAGGGCAAATCAACCAGATCTGGAAATCCTCAGAATGCAGCAGTTAAAGAAATACAGAAATGCACTGAATCGTGTCTTGCTGAGCATTCTTTCTGTTGTATATTATGATGAGATCTGTACTACAGTAAAAGGGCAGGAGAGCTTCTCTAGTAGAGGTTGTCTTATTAGTATTTGGGCTTTCCTTAGCCCTATTATACAAGAAACTGACCAAACACTGAGTAATACCCAGCTTGCTTTTTAAAAAATAATTTTGATAGCATAAGCAGGTAGAAGAGAGAAGAGATTGGATTTATACCCCGCCCTTCACTCGGGAGTCTCAGAGCGGCTTACAAACTCCTTTTCCTTCCCCTCCCCACAACAGACACCCTGTGAGGTAGGTGGGGCTGAGAGAGCTCTTTCAAGAACTGCCCTTTCAAGGACAGCTCTTGTTAGAACTATGGCTTGCCCAAGGTCATCCAGCAGGTGCATGTGGAGGAGTGGGGACTCAAACCTGGTTCTCCCAGATTAGAGTCCGCACACTTAACCACTACACCTTGAGATAACAAGGGAAAACATGTTGTAATCTCATTGTACTGTGACTGTTCAAAACTCAATTAACCATCTTTATTCATTAAAGGGAAAGTTATTGGAAAAAATGGTAAAGTCATTCAGGAGATTGTGGACAAGTCTGGAGTCGTTCGAGTGAGAATTGAAGGAGACAACGAGAATAAACTCCCCAGGGAAGATGTAAGAAATTAAATCCTTACATTTTTACTTGTTTCAGATAGTCATGCCTTATTTCTGTTGATAGAGAAACATCTGAAATGGCAGGGCAGGGGGGACAGAATGTATTAGATGAACTGAAGGCTGATCATAGCCCAGATAATTGGTCCCTCCATGAAGTCTGATGCATTAATGATGCCTTTTAATTCAGTGACTTCCAAATTATGTTGCAGGGAACAGCGGGATTACTGAGGTTAACCAAGAAAATAAATGATGGGCAAGCATCATTTGGAAACAGCTTACCCACTGTGACTCACCTTCTGCTACACTATGCAGTTGCGAGAGAGAGCTTTTATGTCCTCGGTTACACTTATTGACTGATGGAGGCTACATGAGGCAGTGGAGAGACCGAAGACATTTTAGATCATGTCCATGCTGAATGCTAGCTGAATTGCTTATACTAGTGCTTTTTAACCCATGGATCAGGACTCTCCGGTGGATTGCAGCACTGCGCCTGTTACGTCATGTTCCCTAAGAGTTTGTTTGTTCTGCTTTTTTTGGAAGGACCTGCTGTTAGTGCACATTGGGAAAAGCTTGTTTCCTGCTTCTCTTTGCGTCCATGCTCAGAGGAGCAGTAGGACGATGAGACAAGATGACTCAGTGGTAGAGAGGACTTTATCGCTTAGTCAGTTTCAGACCCCTTCCCCCACCTATACTAAAACCCTCTTGTCCCATTCTGGCACAGTCTGGCTGCCCCCTGCCCATTCAGTCTTCCAGTGCTCCCCAAACATGCTTGTGGAACAGAAAGGCCCTACCTGGCCTTCTGTCTCTCTCCCTGTTGGCCAGCTCCAGCCTGCACAGTGAAGTCTCAGACCCCTCTCCTAGAGGAAAAGGATCTTTCATGTTGCAAGCATGGGATCTTTCATGTTGCAAGCATGAGTAATGGGTGAAGGTGGCTGGGGTGAGAGGAGAGAGAAGCCACTGTTTCTTGTGGGGAGGGAGGTCTCCCAATCTGTCTGTGCAGATCTGTTCCTCGCCGTGGTACTGTCCCCACCTCTTGTGGGTAGCAGACCATCAGCCTGGACTCAATGCTGTTGATCTTGTATCTTTGGTGGCACCCTGTTGTTTGACTTTATGGCTCTGGAAAAGCTGACCATCACTGTCCTAGATAATGTCCCAGAAGACTTTGCAATACATTGAGGGTCCCGTGGCAGATGTGCAAGGATTCCCTAATAAAAGGATTGTTTTGAGAGAGATTCCTTGAAGGCAGGTAGTTCAGAAACCACAACATTACATTGTTTTCCATTTGGTGTCTGCGCACTTGTGTGTTGGCAATAGAATAGTACTATCTGAAAGGTCAAAATGTGGGTTTTACAAAAAGTTGTGTTTCTTCTGATTCAGCATTCTCTCCGCCTTATAGCTTGAGTTCTGTTGAGAAGTTAAATTATATCATTCTGACTGCTGTTTGGTTTATTTCTTTACAACATGCAGATAATAGAGGCTGTAATCTAGAACACTTAAATGGTTTGGCTTCAGTGACACTGGCCATTGAATAGCAGGAAAAGTTTCTTTTCTAGACTTACAACTGCTTGCGTACTATGTTTTTGCTCTGCTTAGAACTTGTTTATTTCTGGATGTGATGCCTGTTATCTGGCTTGTCAGTTCAGTCTTCCTGACATGACAGACCATGCTTTCTGATTCTGGTTTGCTGGGTGATGGCAAACTGTGGCTTGTCAAATTGGGTTCTGTGCCACATCATAGTGTTAAGCTTCCTTTACTCTCACTTGCTGGATTATCCAGATCAATCCATTATTTGCTTGTGAACTTGATTGGGGTTGTTTCGTAGAAAAAGAGCTAGGGAAACTCATTAGCGTAACTCATTAGCATATGCCACACCCCCTGACATCAGGGGCTCGGAGGTGGACCTGCAAGGCCGGCGGGAGTGCGAGGAAGCCCCGCCAAGGCCCTCCCTGGCCCCAGGCAGGCAGGGGTGGGGAGAGGCGGGGAGGAAGCAACTTACCCTCCCTCTTCTCCTGCCTCCTCCTGGCTGAATGAGGGCTGGAAGCGGGGCGGCCGGAAGCAGGGGGCGGGGCTTCGTCGTTTGCCCTGCCCCCCGCACCTCACCCGGGGGAACTGCGATCCCCCCCGAATCGACCTCTGGGTGTTCTTGAAAATAACTACACAAAGCTTCTCTACAAGCCAGTCAGACCGTTGGTCAAACAAGATCAGTATTATCTGCTCTGACTGGCCGTAGCCGTCCAGCATCTTGACTCGAGGTCTTTCACATCAGCTGCTACCTCATCCTTTTAACTGGAGGTGTGAGGGACTGAATCTTGGCCTTTCTTCGTGTGAAGCAAAAGTCCTTCCTCTGAGCCATGGACACTAACAATTGCATCTTTACCCTTGTAGGGAATGGTCCCTTTTGTCTTTGTGGGTACTAAAGAAAGCATTGGGAACGTCCAAGTACTTCTTGAATACCATATTGCCTACTTGAAGGTAAGTTATTTATTTATTTTTAGCGGGAGGGGCATGGCCTTTTGGGGAATATATTGCTATCAGAGGTCTAACGGGTAAATCCGTTAGTTGTAGATGTTGCCCATTCTGCTTCCAGGTTCCTTTTATTGCACTGATTGTATTATGTTACTTTTAAAAAAAGCTGTATTCCATACAAGCAGGGTATGGGGAGCTTACTGCTCCACATTTGAAAGATAGGTTGAGATCTCATCTGCTGTGTTGCACATAGACAGCAAGCAGGGTGATAGCACTTGGTTTTAAATTGTCTGACTCTTGAGTTGTGTAGTGGCTGAATATTACCAGTTCATTGATATTTGAGGCTGCTATCAGATGATACTGTCGGTGAGGAAATAAACGCGGGCTGGCAAAACATGCTCTGCTTGCAACATGCTTGACTGAATATATTTTCTGTCAAGTTATAATTATATAGCACTCTTCTCGGTACCCTAGCCACGTGTTCCACATGCGCATGCACACACAGAAAGAGAAGGGTGCTCCCAAGCTCTCAGTTGCAGCTCAGCTTTTGTGGAGTTAAGTGCCTCTTCTTACATGGTGAAAGTGTTGCCTTAAAATTTATTGGGATTTTTATGTGCAGACAAGTCCACCAACTTATTTATAGTTGCATTTTTAAAGTTTTATTTTACAGCTATAACAAAAATATAGTACTCTCGTTGCTTTGCAATTGAATCGTAGCGTAATTTTTCCCCAGGGCTTATGCCGTGAACTTTTTAACCTGCATCCTTTGGTGCCCACCACCAGGTTTGCGCTTTTTGTATTTGCATAATATTGTCCTACCTTTTGTGAGGACAATATTAACTCAAAGGCAAAATCAATCAGTAATATTTTCCTGCCTCTTGTAAGCCCTGAGCTGGATGTCCCAGGCTAGCCCAGTCTTGTCAGATCTCAGAAGCTCAGCAGGGTCGGCCCTGGTTAGTGCTTGGATGGGCGACCACCAAGGAAGTCCAGGGCTGCTATGCGGAGGCAGGCAGTGGCCAAACCACCGCTGAATGTCTCTTGCCTGGAAAACCCCCTGAGGAGTCACCTTAGGTCAGCTGTGACTTGAAGGCACGCTCCACCACCACCTCTGGGAAAGAATGCTGATATAATCTAGGGGGATCATTTGAATACTCACAAAGCACTCTATAAGTTCTGGATGCAGAAAGTCTTACACCTGCCGCGTTCACAGATCTGTAGATTCAGAAGTTAGGTCACCAGAGTTGACTGTCCCTCCTTAGAGTGGCTGCTGAAAGCATTCTGGAATTGCCTCTCACTTTGTCATGGCACGGCGCTTTTGCAGTGATTGGAGTCATTGCAGAAAAATGAATCTGAACTTAATGGGCACCTTACCTCCAGAGGTTGGGCTTCAGATTAGTTGTGATGAAAGCCATCCCAGATTGAATGGGGGTCAGGTTACACTGCTTTGATTTATGCATCTTGGCTCACCGGTTGTCACAGCTGGCTGTGCCCTTAAATCACTGTTCTGCCCCCTTATTCTCCCAGTATAAAAACATCCATCTGTTTTGAGGTTCCCCCCCCCCCATCCATTGCTAACTTTTTTTCTTTCATTTTGCCATTACAAAGGTATGTTAATATCGCGGGAATACACTGCAGTACAACTCCTGAGAGATACTGTTTTTAAAAAGGTTAAGGTGAATAGCTGATGCATCCTGAATAAGCATCATCTAGATGGGCCTTTAAATTTTTTGGTCGTCAGTGGGACTGCAGTCCAGTCTGCCAAGCTCCGGTTGTAGTGCTGATGTGGTGCTTGGCGTTTTGTAGCTCAGCATGTCAGCAACCAGTTCTAGTTTGAGACAAAGTAGTCTAGCGTCTAGAGCAGGGCTGGCCAAACGTGCTTAACGTAAGAGCCACATGGAATCAACGTCCGATGTTTGAGAGCCGCAAGACATGAACAAATATTACACACAGGTTTTTATTGGAAAATATGCACGTTTGCTTTTAATAATATTAAATTGATAACTTTAGATGGGGAGGGAGGGGAGAGAGAGAGAAAGGTGGAAAGAAAGTGGAAAGAAAGCAAATAGATGGGGGAGGGAGGGAGAGGTGGAAAGAAAGCAACTTTAATGTTAAATGTGTCCTCCAAGCCACCCCTGCAGGCTAGCTTGGCTTGGAAGAAGGGATTTAAAGAGACAAATGGCTAGCTGGTGTGGGGGGGGTGCCTTTGAGAATGCATTTAAAGTTCAAGTTGCTTTCTGTCTCTGCACTGGCTGGGGAAGGGAAGACCAACTGGTGAGGCATACCTCCCTTTTGCTTCCCCAGCCACTAGCGGGAGCCACACAATATGTGTGAAAGAGCCGCATGTGGTTCCCGAGCCATAGGTTGGCCACCCCCGCCCCGGGGTATCTGAATGTGAGCCACGTGTTCACATCCACACAAGACCTCGAAGCTCACTGGGTGACTTTGGGCCAATCACTCTCAGCGTAACCCACCTCACAGGATTGCTATGAGGGTAAGGGGGAAGGGAGAACTGTGTATGCGGCCCTGAGCTCCTTGGAGGACAGGTGGGATAAAAACATAATAGATTTTGAAAGTGGGATTTAGGGCCTAGAGTTGTCCAGGCACGACTGAGATGTGGTTTTCAGCTCCGATAACAGTGCAGTGGATTTGCTAACTTTTGTTTGGGTTGACTGTCGATGCAGGAGGTGGAGCAGCTGCGGATGGAGAGACTCCAGATTGACGAGCAGCTGCGGCAAATTGGCATGGGTTTTCGGCCATCGTCCACCAGAGGTCCTGAAAAGGAGAAAGGCTACACCACTGACGAGAGCACTCCTTCCTCCGTACAAGGCTCCAGGTCCTATAGTGGAAGAGGCAGAGGGCGGAGAGGCCCCAATTATACCTCTGGCTATGGTGAGTGTGTGTGTTCAACTATGAGAGCCAGTTTGGTGATACTCCAGCTTGTAGTATCATATGCTGATCTGGGCATGCAGTGTGCTTGGATATCATTGTGAACTTTTTTTTTTTACCAGCTTTTAAAAGATGACATATGAACTTAGAAATCCAGAGTATCCAAAAGGAATTCATTGATCCGTGGATACCTAACTCTGCAAATCGGGGCCACAGTGAGAGAAAGGATCTGCAGTGGGCCTGGAGCCTTGCTGGGCCTGGAGCCTTGCTGGTCTTGCTGGCCTCGATATCGGTGGGAGGGACTGGGGGATATATATGCCATTAAAGGTTTATTGATTGATTGATTGACTGGGGGGGGCAGGAACTCACCAGCAGACGCTGTGAGGGTAGAGGGACTTTGGGGCCTGCAGTGGGCCAGGCAGCAGAGGCCTGGAGCCGTACTGGCCTCGATTCCTTGCGGGGGTGGGACTGCAGCAGCCTGACCGTGGAGGCTGGGAGTTGTGCCAGGTTTGCGACTATGGCTGCAAAAGTGGGGGGCTGGGAGCCATGATATCGACAGGGGCCATCCCCTCCCTATCTTACCTGGCACTGACACAGAGAGGATTAAAGTTAAGAGGGGGAAGGGATCCCCCCCATGTGTATTGTAGGTCCCCACTTGTTATATCTAGCTCTCAACGTGGGCCCAGCTGCAAATCCTGAAATTGAGAGATAGGAGCCCATGTAGAAAGAAGGGAGATCTTGGGCAAACCCGCAGGTGGGCATAGTGGCAGGTGTGTAGGCAGCCAAGTGGGTGGGGTGAGTAGGTCCATATTGAGAAATGTTTTCTCAAATGAGGAAAAATCCCAAGTGTCAAGTTTCATTTAAGCTTTATTTAGAAATTATTTTCACTGGAATAATAATTGTAAACATTCAAGGCAATACGGCACGTTCCTTCCTTACACTGGGATCGAGAAATCTCAGGCACCATAGCAACCTTGAATCTTCATAGAGTGCCTGCTGTTTTCGGGTTTTTGTTGTAGTGTTTCTCAGCAAGTTCGCAGTCAAAGTACAAAGGTTTGATTCCAACCAGTTTTTCCACTGGTAAAAAGGAAGGAAGGGTCTGCCTTTTGGTCACAAAAAGGGGCTGTGTTTGAGATTGTGGGACTTGCATGGACAGCAGCCGTAAGAATGGGAGCTGTAACAAGGAGAGGAATTGGCTCAGGGAATTTTACCCTGTACCCAGCAAAGGTGTTTTTTGTTTTTGTTTTGGGAGGAGGTAATCAGGAGCAGATTCCCAGCTGCAAGTCAGTTTACTTTGATGTCCCATCCTGGAACCTTTGCAGCCTCTTAGTCTTGCTGAGATGAAGCAAACTGTGTGTGAGAGAGACTAGAAGCCCAGCTGATTTCTCTTCTCTTCTCCCCACCCCAGTGTGTCTATTAGAGCTACAGAGATAAGGAGAGAAAGAAACTCCCTTTTGCAATGCAGGAATTGAAAGCATTGAATTTGTCCCCACCCAGTTTGGGATAAAAAGCATTGCTTCTGCCCCAGCCCAGCTTGGAGGGGGAGACCTCTTTCACAGCTTCACTGTGTAGCCGTTTTGCTGAGTGGGTGGGGTGGATAAAAACCCAACTCCCAGCTGATTCCCCCTTCAGCTGTGAGTTGGCTTCTGGCCAAGAGGCAGCTGCAGATTTGTCAGGCAGTTGTTCAAGTTGCTCCACACCATCTGAACATATCCCTGATTGGCTCACAGTCTGACTGTCAAACAAGGTAAGTTCATGGGTTCGCTGTGAAATTTGCAGCATCCCTAATCTCCATGTGGCTTTGAGCTACCCAAGCTAGTGTGAAGCTGAACTACCTGCAGTTGCATACATAAAAGCAAAACTAATTTCTCCACTTCCATTCCCATGTAGTTCTCACTAGTGAGAATTCATGCTGTTTTGTGTGCGTGAATGAAGATTCCCCCCCCAATGATACTTGGCATAGAAACCATAAATAGAATAAGTAGTTAAAAGTGGAATGTCTTTTGGTCATTTTCAGGTCATGTTCATTTGCACTGGCATTTCTTTGGCGCTCCAGAATTCAGTTCACTCTTT
>NW_015161563.1:56495-68451 GCF_001447785.1 Gekko japonicus
ACTCTTTCCTGTCCTCCCTGTCCCAACCCACTGCTTGTTTCAGAGAATAGTGAAACTGTGACCTGATCCTGGGTGTGTGTTGGGAACCGTGTGACTATTTTAATCCTCTGAAATGAATTAATTTTTTGGAACAAACCTTTCACCTGATGGAGCAGAGGTCCATCAGTGGCTATTAGCCACTCTCAGTCTGGGGCAAGTGATGCTCTGTATTCTTGGTGCTGGTGGGGGGGCAACAGTGGGAGGGCTTCTAGTGTCCTGGCCCCACTGCTCGACCTCCTGATGGCACCTGATATTTTTGGCCACTGTGTGACAGTGTTGGACTGGATGGCCCATTGGTCTGATCCAGCATTGGCTTCTATTACGTACATTCTCTCATGTTCATTTTTTCACCTCTGTGTCTGGGAGAACTGCACATATCTGAGCTCTTCTCATACTAGAACTCTAGATTGTTGTCCCTTTAAGCAGTATTTTATCACCCTGTTTTTCCTCTCTCTGCAATCTTTCAATAGGAACCAACTCTGAGCTGTCTAACCCCTCTGAAACAGAGTCTGAGAGGAAAGACGAACTGAGCGACTGGTCATTAGCAGGAGACGATGACAGGGAGAGTCGGCACCAGCGTGACAGCAGAAGACGTCCACCAGGGGGAAGAGGGCGCAGTGTTTCTGGGGGTCGTGGACGCGGTGGCCCCCGTGGTGGGAAGTCGTCCATCAGCTCTGGTATGATACTGCCAAGCTACCTGTCTCGACATGACAGTGAACTCTGAAAAATCACAGTCCAGTCCAGTGAGCTTCACTTTCTATGCTCACATTTCCTGTTCTATGCTCACATTTTTGTCCTCCCATTCTTCTAAGGATCTTGGGGTGGTGCACATTTTATGGTGTACCTCCTTCATTCTATCCTCACCATCAGCCTTGTGAGGTAGGTTAGGCTGAGAGAAAGGTGACTTGCCTATGGTTACTCAGTGAGCTTTATAACAGAGTTAGGATCTGAACTTGAACATAACATAAGAACATAAGAGACGCCAATGTTGGATCAGGCCAAAGGCCCATCCAGTCCAACACTGTGTGTCACACAGTGGCCAGAAATACCAGTGCCATCAGGAGGTCCAGCAGTGGGGCCAGGACATTAGAAGCCCTCCCACTGTTGACCCCCCCCCCCAAGCACCAAGAAGACAGAGCATCACTTGCCCCAGAGCCCCTAGCTATACCTTGTGGCTAATAGCCACTGATGGACCTCTGCTCCATATGCTTATCTAATTCCCTTTTGAAGCCATCCATGCTTGTAGCACCCACCACTTCCTTGGATCTCCTTAGTTGCTTCAAGTGCAGCAGAACTGCAGCAGACAATTGATCACTTCTCTTTGTTTTATAGATTTATTTGAAGGGTACCAAGGAAATCACTTAGATAATGTCAGGTTTAGGCCTCAGGTTTGCCAAAGGAAGTAGACAGTTGTTGCTGAGTCCCGCCACTGGGTTTTCTGGAGGGCAGGGAATGCATGGCCTCTGTAGGCGTTTGACTGTTCTGGCCAATGTCACATACTTGCCTCCTTCATCAGCTTGGCGCTATCTGCAGGCGGAGTACCTGGGACAGTTGTCTCTAATGGAAAATCCTGGTGATGGCAGAGGCCCCAGAGGGCCTCTGTCTGATGTGCTGTCCTGGCTTAGATGGCTTCTTTCTGTTCTTGAAGAAATGTGCCACAGCTGATTCTTTATGTGATGCTCTTTTTCCCCTCGACCTTTACTCTAGTGCTGAAAGATCCGGACAGCAACCCTTACAGTTTACTTGACAACACAGAGTCCGATCAGACTGTGGACACAGACGCCAGTGAGTCGCACCACAGCACCAACCGGCGTAGGCGATCCCGCAGGCGGAGGACTGATGAAGATGCTGTTTTGATGGACGGGATGACAGAATCTGATACTGCATCAGTTAATGAGAATGGCTTAGGTACGTGAATAGCTTGTGAACAGAACTTGAATACATGCTACTTTCCGCAGAATCGTATGAACCTGGCGTAATCGTATCGAGACTATAGCGAATGATTCGTTTTGTTGACTCTCATTTCATTCTCTCTACTTCCTTGCACTTCAAGACAATGTGTTTTGCAGTATTAAAGGATTTCAGTTCTAGCTGCCTTAAACTGGGATCAGAATGCTACTGGCTTAAATGGAATCTAGAAGGGCTATGTCAGACTCTGTTGTCATGGAGAGATGTTGCTGCTATTGCTACAGGGAGCCCTTTCTCCTGAATGGGAGAGATTATGTGCTCAGTGACTCTGACACATTGTACTTTATGCATCACGTTTCCGGCCAGTGTGGTGGGAGAGCATGGTGTATATTTTGAACTCATTCACAAGTGAATATCTTCAGTGTGAGGTCGGAAAGTCCCACGAACAAGTCCATAACCTTGGGGAGCTTTGGCCCCTTCTCACAAAAGGGGACAAATATAAACTTAACAGGACTTGACTTGGATATGTTTTGTGAAACCTGCTAAATAAGCTTTGGAAGGAAAGAAAGTGAAGCTATCGCCAGAGAGCCAAGATCTCTGGTTTCTCTAAAATTAAGATCCCAAACACATTAAAACAAATCAGTGGGGCTTCTGCATATGTGGTTTTAAGGCTGAGGTTTGTGATGGCATATAGTTTTCGTAGATCGTACAAAGGAAAAACCTTACCTAGCGCAATGGAGACTTTATTTCCTGAAGCCCATGTTAATGTTTGGGGTACAAACCTGACTTTATACCAAGTTCTAAACAGCATGTTGTGGTGTTGCTCTTTTCAGTACCAAAATGTATTAAAAACTTGCCAGAGGTGCTTCACTATTGAGAGGACTTCTCCTCTGAATGGGCGTTAAAGTGCTAGCAGAACAATTTATCTCCGAGACAGTTCACGGTACACTTTGCAATTGCAGATGATAGAGACAAAAAGCCCCAGCGACGCAATCGTAGTCGCAGGCGTCGCTTCAGGGGTCAGGCAGAAGATAGACAGCCAGGTAACTTGAGTGAAGAGGCGGGCGGCCTCGGGTCACGAGCATGAAGGGGGGAATGCCCGCTGTTTACGTGTATCCCCTTTAGACACGCGTGAAGCTGCCTTGTGTAAAATAATGATTGCTTAATAACTAATCAAAACTGCAGGATGAAAAACTTGTTGGCAGACCTCTGTTCACTTTTATAATGCCTAATGGAACTAATGTCAATACCTTTTATCTGGTATTCCTCCGGTGTGTAAAGTGTCTGTACTGGAGCTCTTTTGAGTCTGGCCAAACATCCAAGGATGTCGGTGTCTGAGAGTTATGCCCGGTTAAAAGAGACACTGCTGGATGATTAGGTTCTCTTCCTTGGGCCTTCTGAGTAATATGGATGCTACTCAGATTCTCAGTGCACTAACAAAACTGGTACGCGGATGGGGGTTTGCATGATTCTTGCCTGTCCCATAATTGACTTGATCTAATAATGACTCTGTGTCCCTTTTAAGGACACAAAAAAAATCCAGTGGGTTGGGTTTGTTTTTTTTACACAGTACTTGCATGTTCTTGTTTGGTATTGCAGCTTGATGCATTTTTAATGTGTACTAACATCTTATATCCCCTAAAGGTATAAAAGTGTTTTATGCAGCTATTCTAAATGTGTTGTGCCTGTAAATCCCTGCAATGTTGCGCTAAGTAGCTTTGGGATGATTTATTTTAAAATGTTCCCGTATTACTGAAATGATGATCTGTGGTATTGTCACCCCCACCCCCTGCCAACCTTCCCCACCCTGAAATACCTTTGGACGATTAAGGCAGACAAGATGTTTCAAGATACATGAAATAATTTGAGAAGATGGGCTTTTGTGATCTTGATTAGTTCTATGCTAAAGGAAGCCTTCCACTGAAGAGGGTTGGGTTGTTGTTGTTTTTTGGACACCTTGAAAGCGCCAATCAAAATAGCTTCTGAATTTTGCTTTTTTATTCTTTCTCCATCTGCATGTGTTATAAAATTGCAGCGATTTTGCTCTTGCTGCAGGACTTATAAAGCAGTGGAAAGTACCAGAAGGTCATGCAGAATTCTGTCACAACAGGATCTTCCAGAAGATTAACTATTGTAAAAACTTTGGTTTAATCTTAGAATGAGATCTAATGCCTGCTCAGTCTCTCTGTACGTACAGTTCATGAATTGGCAGATTTTGCCTACTTCACGGCAGCTGTGTCAGGACTACTTTTATTACCATTCATTGTTCTCTTCTCCCCCCCCCCCCTTTTTTTGCTGCCTGTTCTTGTAGATGTGCAAGGCAGCCAAAGAGAACAAGTGATAATAGTCCTGTCCTGTGGAGGAGTTAAGGGAGTCCAGAATTGCTTGTTTCTAAAACTGCTTGTAGAAAGTATGAATTCATGAACCTAAAAAGTCAAACCATTGATTTACCCAGCTCATTATTGTTGTTCTGGCAGTGGCTCTCCAGGGTCGCTGGCAGACAAGTGATGTTTCTCAACACCTGTCTGCGATCCTTTTTTTACAGGCGATACCCAGCATTGACCCTCTGTGCTCTGCAACAAAGCTATGGCCCCCTCCCCGCCAGAAGAAACCCCAACTAAGTTTCATTCTCAGAACTGGGCCCCCAGCTGAAAGCACTTACTGTGACCTGCCAAGCACCCTCTCCCTACCTAGTGCAAGACGTGTTTCTTATTCTCCAAGCTTCTTTTCAAAATCTTACTAGCGTTAAGCTGCCTTCATTCTCTTTGAAGAATATCGTTGAGTTAAAAGTTGTAAGCGTTTTAATAGCCGTCTACAGTCCCCCCCCCCTTTTTTGGGTAACAATGTAAGCCACAAATTCCTAGCACTGAGAGAAATAAAGGAACTGGGAAACTCCTTTGAAATCAGTAGACATTATCTGTGATGGGTGAGTTCTGAGTTTAAGGGGTTTAAGAATAAAGTTTTCTGTTTACATTGCCTCTAGGTAAGAGGAGGCAATGTGACTAATTCTGATTCTGTTAATAGTTGTTTTGGAATCTTCAGATTTCTGTAAAACCTCAGACTAAAAGTCTGTATGTTGAACTTCAGATGCACAAGTGAGTTTGAACATCTGATGCTGGTAACGTGTGCCACCCAGTAACTGTTCTTAAAGTCAAGGAGTTTGAAAAGCATCTTTTGAGGCAGCAACAAGAGATCTATAGACTAGGTGGTGGTGGTGGGGATAAGAATGGGAAATGTTACGACGTGTGCATCTGAGCCTGCAAGGCAACACAAGAGTTTAATTTTGAGTTAATTTTGAAAATACTGTTTGTTTTCCTCTCAACAGTCACAGTTGCTGATTATATATCAAGAGCAGAATCTCAGAGCAGACAAAGAAATCTCCCAAGGGAAACACTGGCCAAAAACAAGAAAGAAATGGTAAGAAAAATGAAAGGCAACGTAACATAACTTGTAAAAACGCTTGACTCTTACCCTGTGTCCATAGTTGCTTTAAATTAAGCCACAAGGAAGCTCTTGAGTACTCTAACCACAGGCAGCCAGTCAGCTCAGTTCTCAGAGAACAAGGAAAGTGTATATTTGTGTCTGGCCATACTAGCAGAGGCCCCACTGATACGTTGCCTAGGTGTTGTCTATCTAGAGCATCCAGAACCCTACACAGTTCTCCTTCAGTGGGGGAAGGCATCCACACTGGGTTAGGCCACGCCTCCTCTCGCTCCAGGCAGGGCCATGCAAATTTTTGAGCATGCCCAGTAGGACAGAGCGTGGGTGTCCCAATAGCCCTGCCGCTTCAGGTGGGTCGTCAGAGCCTAGCTCCACTCCCTACTTCAGTCACAAAGTAAATAAATAAATTTTTAAAAAGGAGAAGTTAAAGATGGGCTTGAAGTCTTCAAAAAAGGGCTCTGGCACAGGACCCTCAGGGAAAAGCGTCCCTTATCAGGTCTCGGGCAAAGGGAAAGGGCTGCAGGATGCTGTCTTGGCGTCAGGATGAGGTGAAGAGCAGGCGAGTGCCCCCCGGGCCATTCTCTTCTACAGGCACTGTGTTCATGTATGGAATGCACTGCCATAGTGAATGCTCTTGACTTTGACATGAGATTTGCACTGGGGACAAATTGACCCATAGATGCCACCCGTGGCTTTTCTCGCAGCACCAGACGTGTACAATAACAGCTAGATTTGGAAAGGCTAACAAAGAACTCCATGGTCCTCTGTGGAACTTGGGGAGGGGGGAGGCTTGTAGTGGTTCCCAAATGGTCTCCGTTGCTCACCGCAGGTTCTGCATTTCCTTTTAAAGGCAAAAGATGTGATCGAAGAAGTTGGCCCTTCAGAAAAGGCCGTGAACGGCCCTGCAGCCGTTTCTGGGACTGAGCCTTCAAAGCTGCAGAAAAGTCCTGAAGAAAGGCCTAGTACTATACCGGAAGACGGGAATAAACAGGAAGAAGCTGTGTTGAACGGGGTTTCATAAAGCAAGAGTTCCCAGTTTACAGTTCTTTTACATTACATTTTACATTAGTGCTTGTATAAGCTTGCCAAAGATAGAATACGGATCGCGAGTCTTGACACCGCACTTTCAGTTCCTCTGTTTTGGGAAACAGAAATGGGAGGGATCCTGAAGAACTCCCAACGTTGAAACATACCTTTCGACACCTACTGTGTTATAAATATCATCAGATGTGCCTTGAGAATAGTATATGTAACATTTAAATAAAACAAATTGCTGGCTATAGGAAATGTTATTTTGTTTTCAAAATACGGCAGAGATGGGGGTGTTTTTTAAAATGCTGTATGTAGTGGGGAGGGGGTGGGGGGAACTGCAGGCCACTGGAATACATTTATTAAATTCTCAATCTGCAGGGATACTGGGCGACATTGGCAGTGACTGTTCTACATTGAGGCTTTGTTTGATTTATTTATTAAACTGTACAGTATTTAAAATCAAACATAGCTTTAGTTAAAACACTTAAGCTGAATTAGTCATGTCCATTAAGACATAACCAGAACTACTGAAAAAGATCAATTTCCAGAAAGTTTATTCTGTATAAACTACATATGTTAGTCCTTAGAGTATTTTTATTTTTGTTTTGGTTGTTTGATGTGCAATATGTTTTTGTATGCTGGTAGAAAAAAAATAAATAAACTTTGATCTTCCACTGGTTGATCCTTAACTACATTCTACGCTCATGAAATATGGATTATTGTAACCTGTCAGATTTGGAGAGAGCTGCCATTTTTACAAGGGACATCTACCTGTCTTCCTGCAACTCCCAGCATCTTCAGAGGGACTGCTTAAATTTTGGCGGAGGCTGATTTGTCCCGACCTTCAAGGCAACTTTTAAAACTGCAAAAGTTTCTAATCACATATCCCATGAAGTCTGGCATTGGTGCCTTTGTGTGTACTTGTGTTTAAATACTAGGGGGTCTGCCCTCCACTAGCCAATGACTACAGCTTGCTATTTTTGCAATATAGTGGTGTTTGGCCCTATTTTGCTGGAATTTTCACTATAATTTGACAACCAATAACTATTTAAAAGAAATCAGAACACCTGACTGTAAAAACATACAGCATCTGGCTTACTTTTATTACGAGATCAGCAAGTTGCATCTGCATCTTTTCCCTCAAGTACCTTTCTTAGAGAGTACTCCCAGTGTATGATTTGATTCCTGCCCGCAACTCATCAGCTTTAATTCCTCACATGATAACAGGAAGTATTTGTCAGAAGTCCCCAGCTAACATAGCAGTGACTCCTCCCACAATCAAGTCCTGCAATGCGCAGTCTAAAATGTCTTCCTCAGCCTTTTGAGACATGGTACACTCGTCCCATATGATGAGTCTACACTCTTGCAGTTCCTCTAATAATCTTGCAAATTGGTTGGGTCAGCAGTTTACATATTTAAGGGTAGTTGCAGCTTTTAATTTTACAAACAACTCAGTGTTTTTCCTCCACGTAGTTGTAGCTGAGGCTTCACTTCAGCCTGCAGGGAGACTTCAGTCTGCTGAGGTCTGAAAGCGCTTCAGAGATTCCCAGGACAACCATGGATTAAGGAAGTGCACGGTCACAGGGAAAGGAATACTTTTGAGGTGTAACTCAAGAGAAGTAAACTGGCTTTGTTGCATAAAGAAGGGGATCTTCTCTACCCTCACATGCCATCCTCACCTTCCTGCTTTCTAGTGAGTAAACTGACACTTCCATTGCAAACAGCAGAGTGATGTTCTGGAGATAATCTTGGCCAGGATATTTTTATCCCCTTAATATGTAACACTAAAACTCCCATTATCCTGAAGTTGTTGGCCAATTTTGGGACTTCTAGCTGCGGTGGCTCAGAGGTTAAGACGCTGAGCTGCAGACCGGAAGGTCTGTAGTTCAGCAGTTCAAGACCCCAGTGCCGCGTGATGGAGTGAGCTCCTGGCAGCCTAGCAGTTCGAAAGCAAGAAATTGCAAGTAGATAAATAGGTACCACTTCAGTGGGAAGGTAACCGCATTCCACGCACCTCGGCGTTTAGTCACGCCGGCCAAGTGACCACGGAAACGTCTTCGGACAGCGCTGGCTCTTCGGCTTGGAAACAGAGATGAGCACCACCCCCTAGATTCAACTAGCTTTCAAGCAAGGGAAACCTTTATCTTTAGCTTCATTTACTGATAAGTTAAGCCTGCCACAGGTAGGAGCACACATACTTTTATTATAGATCACCGCAAAGCCTAAAAATTGACTTGCCTGTGTTTTCTCCCTTATATAAGACGGAGGTCCTGAACCTGGGTTGAGGGGAGATGGATGTGGGCACCAGGCTTCCCACACTGGAAGGGGCACCTTTGGTGCCAGCCCAAACAGTGAAGAGCCTGGGAGTAACACTGGATGCCTCTTTGTCTATGGAGGCCCAGGTTGCTGCAGTTGCCAGATCTGCATTCTTCCATCTTAGGCAGGTCAGACTACTGAAGCCATATCTCCCCCTCCAAAGACCTAGCTACAGTGATCCGCGCAATGGTCACCTCCAGGCTTGATTACTGCAATTCGCTCTTCGCAGGCTTGCCCCCGAGACCCGGAAATTACAGCCGGTACAAAATGTGGCGGCACGCCTGCTGACGTCAATGCCTGTGCGGGCTCACGTTTGGTATGTGCTCTGCCAGCTGCACTGGTTACCAGTTGAGTATCGGATCCACTTCAAGGTGTTGGTAATAACCTTCAAAGCCTTATACGGCCTGAGACCAACATATCTAAGGGACCGCCTCCTCCCATATATGCCTCAAAGAGCTTTATGCTCTAGTAATCAACATCTCCTGGTGGTCCCTGGCCCAAAAGACGTCCGTTTACCCTCGACCAGGGCCTTTTCTGCCCTGGCCCCCACCTGGTGGAACATGCTCCTCATCGAGATCAGGGCCCTGCGGGATCTTACTCAGTTCTGCGGGGCCTGCAAGATGGAGCTCTTCCGCCAGGCTTTTGGTTGAGGCCGCAGGCGTCCACATATGGCCTCCCCGAGGTTGTTCTACCTACTGGCCACCCACCTGCCATAACAATCAGTATTAATGGGTCTGAATTTGCACCAGCAGCTATAACTACTGATTTTAAATGCTTATAATATGTTTTATCATGTTTTAAACCTTATTGTATTATTTTAGATGATGTGACCTGCCCTGAGCCTGCTCACGGGATGGGCGGGATACCAAATACGAAAAATAAATAAATGATAAATAAAACACAAGCTGTTCCAGAGCTGCTACAATTCCAGGCCAATCCAGTGACTTCCTTTGTTTGCAGTATGTAAATTTTTATGCTTCTAGAACAGGAGGGCCTGGCGTGATGTGGTCCATGGGGTCGCAAAGAGTCGGACTCGACTGTGCGAATGAGCAACAAAAAGTATATACAACAGCTACAGTTTTAAGGTTAGATTCTTTAGCCAAAATTTCATGCAAGTCCTTTACATTGAATTAGGAGCATATTTCGTATATGAAAACAAGGTGCTGAGCCGTTAAAACTGAATTCTTGTGAACCATGTTAGGACAACTACGAAGGAATGTAACTTATTCTAGAAATGCTGGACAAACATAGGATCTGACAAACTGTGCAGAATTTGAAATGGAATGCTGCTAGGCCTTCAAGCTGTGCAGGTAAGTCGCAGAGCTTAAGGGGCAAGATCTTAATGTCTATGCCCCTTTGTTCCATAGACTATAGCCACCTGTTGCTTATTTCTGTTCCTTTCCTTCATCAACATTTGGTTGAAAAATTTGTCCAGGACAGCGAAAGTATCCATCTTGTATAGCATGATCGTACTATGTGGTTCTTCTTGGAGTGGAGAATAGAAGGTAACATTATATAATTAAAGCTGAGCATTCCTTAAGTTTATGAGCAAATGTTAAATTGCTCTATTAGTAAATGGGGGATGGGTGAGAGAAGTGGGAAGACAAATTATAAACATGCAATTTAATTTAGATGTTGTCTTGTCTGAACCACAATGCCATACAAACAAGACTCTTGTAACAACCTTAAAAAGGTAAAGGTTCCCTTGCTCGAAAGCCAGTCGAATCCGACTCTAGGGTTGCGGTGCTCATCTCCGTTTCAAAGCCGAAGAGCCAGCGCTGTCCGAAGACGTTTCCGTGGTCATGTGGCCGGCGTGACTAAACACCAAGGCGCACGGAACACTGTTACCTTCCCACCGAAGGGGTACCTATTTATCTACTTGCAATTTCTTGCTTTCGAACTGCTAGGTTGGCAGGAGCTGGAACTAGAGACGGGAGCTCACTCCGTCTTGCGACACCCGGGTCTCGAACTGCTGAACTACTGACCTTCCACAGCCTGCAGTTCAGCCTACCTTACTGCCCTTTTAAATTTAGAAACCATGACAAAAAGACTGAAAATGCTGTTGCAGGAATATGCTGAAAATTCCCTCATTTTATCAGTATAAGAATATAAAGATTTAAAACACTTTATTCCTGAAGAACCACCACATGATAAGTCTCAGGTTATTCCAACCCAGAGTCACAGACCACCATCAACTTTTTAACAATGACATCTCAAACCATAGCAGCACGAGCTTCAGATATCAGCATCTGATTAACCTTCAGGTCCAAAACTTCAGAAAGCTTCTTCAGGGGAGGCTCCAGAAGTGTGTGTCTGGATATGTCACATTCCAGAGGGCCCCTGCCCCAGAATCTCTCTAGCAAAAGTAGTTTTAGGTTCAGTTATGAGAAGATACGAGAATTAAGTAGTTCCTTATGGCACGTTCCATACCACAATTTGTCAAGGTGTTCATTTCTTAGCTTGACCATCCAGCAAGTCTTTAGCTTCGTTAATTTTGGCTGCAATGTATGGAGATCCACCTGGCCAAAAGGAAAATGTGAAAGTCATTTTGCAAAAAGTCTCAATGCCTCCCGTCCACTTCCCTCCCTCAGAGGCAAGATTTTCCCTCCGTTTTTCTTTTCCCTTTATGACTGAGCTTTCCTAGGTATCTGTTTCTTCTTTCCTGAAGAACTCTGGCTGTCCTGTGATATTTTGGCTGTTGGCTCAGCCCAGGAACCTGAGGGGAGGATCAAGAGCCCCCTTAAACTTAAATGGCACTTGAGGAGTTTTGCAATACCAAATTAAAATATTTTAATATGTTATCGAAGGCTTTCACGACCAGAGTTCATTAGTTGCTGTAGATTTTCCGAGATGTGTGGCCGTGGTCTTGGCATTGTAGAACCTGACGCTTTGCCAGTAACTGTGACTGGCATCCTCAGAGGTATAAACACAGAAAGATCGAATACTCTCTGTGTCAAGGTGAGAAGAAAATGGTAGGCAGTAAATTTATATCTACTCCAGAAGGTGGGTAGGGCTGAGTCATTGTCTTCTTTTTTTTTGGCCCCCCGGAGGGGATTTTTTATTGCATTTTTTATTTAGACTACAAACTACAAAGAAAATAAGGGAAGGGAACTACAATTATGGAGAAAGAAAAGATAACCACCACTAACTAAAAACCCAAGAGTAGGAGATTTAAAACAGCTTAAATATCAATTTTTCCTTAAATCACTAATATCTTTTG
>NW_015161564.1:0-40000 GCF_001447785.1 Gekko japonicus
TGCTATAAGGCAGGGCTGTTTCATTTTGTGAATATAAAGTTCACGTTGCCCCAAGTGGGTAGTATGGGAGGAGAGCCACATGGTAACAGGTATGCTTCCCTCCACCTTGGACATATGTTAATTTGGGACTATGCAGTGGCAGCTGAGGTAGAAAAGCACCTCCTCCTATGCCATGTTTTCTGGATTCAAAGTGTTTAGAAAGCAGTTCCATAGCCAGTTACAGGGTTGCCAACTCTGGGTTGGGAACTGTAGATTTGAGGGGTTGAGCCTGGGGAGGGGAGGGGTTGGGGTGGGGAGGAACTTCAGCAGGGTGTAATGCCATAGAGTCCACTCCCCAAAGCAGCCATTGTCTCCAGGAGAACTGATCTTGGAGATCTCCAGGTGCTGCCTGGGGGCTGGCAATACAAAGGAGAGGGACAGGTTTGTTGAAGGACTTCAGTGAGGTATAATGCCATAGAACTCACCCTTCAAAGCAACCATTTTCTCCATGGGGACTGATCTCTGTAGTCTGGAGATTGTAATTCAGAGAGAGGCCTTTCCTTTTCCCCACAACCCCTTTCAATTCTAAAGGTGCTTCCTGTTTAACACTTTAACTGATTAACAATTTAATTGACTCCTTGTTAATGCCCCACAGCCTCAGAGAGATGTCCAGGCCTTTTCTTTCCCCCCAGCCTCTTTCAGTTCCAAAGCTGCTTCCTGTTTAACACTTAACTGTTAATGCCTCACGGCCTTTTGGGACTCCCAACTTTGTAGTTCTAATTCCCTTTGCTATGTTGCAGTAAGGCCAGCTGAGAACTACAACTCCCAAGGGGCAACACATCAAAAGTGGGGGTGTAAGAATGGAGGAGCCAGCAGGACAGGCCAATAGGACACCAAGGCAGCTTTTCCAGTGGCCAATGGGAGAGTAGGTGAGTCATCGCCAGCATGACTCGCCATATATATATAGGACTCGCCATATATATATAGGACAAGCAGAGAACCCAGAGGGACTTGCGGGTGTGTGTGTGTTAAGTGCCATCAAGTCACTTCTGACTCATGGCAACCCTCTATAAATTATAGACCTCCAAAGCATCCTATCATTAACAGTCTTGATCAGGTCTTGCAAACTGAGGGGCATGGCTCCCTTTATTGAGTCAATCCATCTCATGTTGGGTCTTCTTCTTTTCCTGCTGCCTTCAGCTTCTCCAAGCATTATTGGCTTTTCCAGGGACATTTGTCTTCTCATAATGTGATCAAAGTACGATAGCCTCAGTTTAATCATTTTAGCTTCTAAGGAGAGTTCAGGCTTGATTTGATCTAGAACCCACTTATTTGTCTTTTTGGCGGTCCACAGGACCTGTAAAACTCTCTTCCAACACCCCATTTCAAATTAATCAACGTTCTTCCTATCAGCTTTCTTCATTATCCAACTTTCACACCCATACATAGTAACGGGAAACACTATGGCATGAATTAACTTGATCTTGGTTGCTGGCGACACATCCTTACAGAGACACCCCATTCCCCCCTTATCTCCCTTCCCATGCTATTTTCCCCTCTTCTAGCTCCCATATCCTCTCCCCTTTCCCTGCTTCTTTATCTTTTCCCCACTCACCAGCCTTCCCTGCCCTGCTATCGTCAGCCTTATTTATAGTTTATTTAATATTAATTGATAATGCAGCCAAAGAATATTAACCATTAATATCTACACAGGAGAATGTTGATGAGAATTCCTTGAAGCACATTTTTTTGCCTGGAAAATTAGAAGTTTCCAGTTCAGCTTAGACATCAGTAATGATCTCAGGGGAGGGGTTGTGGCTTAGTGGAAGTTTCTGCTTTGCATGCAGAAAGTCCCAGCTTCAATACCCAGCATTTCCAGATAAAAGGACAATGCAGCACATGATGTGAAGGACCTCTGCCTGAGAGCCTGGAAATCTGCTGCTAGTCTGAATAGCCAATACTGACCTGGATGGACTGATGGTGTGGTTCAGTATGAGGCAGCTTCACGTGTGTTCACGTAGGCCATTCCCTACATTCTCAGTCTTATCTGTACTACGGAAATAACAATGCAAGATTACCGCACAGGGTTGTTATAAGGACTGAACCATTTGGTAGGTTTTTAACCCTCTTGAGTGGAAAGTTTGCTCTTCTGTGACATATATACTGTGCAATATAAATGGCAGTAGTAATGAAAGGGTAGTAATTCCCTTTATGTTTAAAGCTCCCTGTATCATTGCTTGTCCTTCATTATATTTGGACCCATAAATCTTCTACGTTTCTTGCTGCACACAATTGCCTATTAATGGCAATTGCCCTTCGTCAGTGTCTAGGTCTGTCAGTCTCAGGGGAGAGCAAAACCCCATAGCTGAGAACCCTACGAGCCCATTTCCTTCTCTTTTATCTTCTTCTGATTGATGTAGATTTTTGCATATGAAACGAAAGTGAGAACTCTGGATGGAGCACATCAAGATCCTGTTTAGTTCATTATCCTGATTCCAATACCTAGAAGCCAGGTATTGTTTGCCACAAAGAAAATAATGTTCAGAGGCACAGTAAGGTACTAAATAGGTAAGAACATAAGTACATAAGAAGAACCCTGCTGGATCAGGTGAGTGGTCTATCTAGTCTAGCATCCTGTCTCAGACAGTAACCAACGAGTTACTCTGGAGGGCCCAACGACATGTTGCTTCTGAACATGGCGGCTCCCTTTAGTCACCATGGTTAATAGCCATGCATAGACCTCTCCTTTATGAATCTGACTAATCCCCCTTTAAAGCCATCTATGCCTGTGGTCATGACTACATCCTGTAGAAGTAAATTCCATATTTTAATCGCTTGTTGATTAAAGAAGTATTTCATTTTGCCCATCCTGAATCCAGTGCCCACCAACTTCATTGGATGTCCCTGAGTTCCTGTATTTTGGGAGAGGGAGAAATGGTCCTCTCTGTTCACTCTCTCTGCCCCATGCATAATTTTACAAACCTCTATCATGTCCCCACCTTAGTTATTTCTTTTCTAAACCGAAAAGTCTCAGACTCTTCAGCCTTTCCCCATAAGAAAGGTGCACCAAAATCTTAATCATCTTGATTGCCCTCTTCTGTACTTTTCCCAGCTCTGCAATGTCATTTATAAAATATGGTAACCAGAATTGCACACAGTACTCCAAATAAGATTACACTATATATCTATACGGAGCCATTAGTGGCTGTTCTATTTTCAATCCCTTTTCTATTAATCCCCAACATAGAGTCTGTGTTTTTCACTGCTGTGGCACACTGGTTGACATTTTAATTGAACTATCTACTACATCCCCAAGGTGTCTTCCCCTTTCAGTCTCAGACCCCATTAGCCTATACTTGAAGCTGGGATATTTTGTCCCAGTGTGCATCACCTTACACTTACCAACACTGAACTTCATTTGCCACATTGTTGCCCACTCACACAATTTGTGGAGATCCTCCTGGAGTTCTTCATACTCAGTCTTAGTTTTCATCATCCTGAATAATTTTTTGTCATCTGCAAACTTGGCCACTGCACTGCTCACCCCCAATTCTAGATCATTTATCAACTAGTTAAATAACACCAGTCCAGATACTGATCCTTGTGGGACCCCAGTGCTCATTTCCCTCAATTGAGAGTACTCCCCATATATTCTTACTCTCTACTTCCTTTTGTTTTTAATCCATAAAAGGATCTGTCCTCTTATTCCATGACTGGTAGACTTACTCAGGACCAAGGCTCCCTCTAAACTGTGGAGCCTTGTGAGCAAAAATTCTACTTTGTGAGCTACTGGCATTAAAGTTGTGAGTGAGCGATTTGCCTGCTGCATACATTAGTTTGCTCTGGAGCTATCCTTCCTGAGCTGAGACAAAAATGTGTGAGCCAGAGGCTAAAGAACTGTGAGCTAGCTCACACTAACTCAGCTTAGAGGGAACACTGCTCAGGACAGGAGTCTTTGGTGAAGTACCATGTTAAAAGTTGTTTGGAAGTTCAAGTACATTGCTGGGTCACTGTTATTTACATGTTTATTTACCATATAGCCATTACAGTTAATATCCACTGATAGACCTATCCTTCAAAAACTGATCTAATATAAAAATATAAGAAGAGCCCTGCTGGATCAGACCAATGGTTCATTTAGTTCAGCTTCCTGCCATAAACAGTGGCCAGCCAGTTCCTCCAGAGGGCCAGCAAAAGGGAACAGAGGCCAAGACCTTCCCCTGATGTTGCCTCCTGGCTCTGGAATTCAGAGGTTTAGTGCCTCTGAATGTGAAGGTTCCTTTCAGTCATCATGGCTAGTGGAAATGGATAGTCCTGTCCCCCATGAATCTATCTAATTGCCTTTTAAAGCTGTTTATTCCTGTGGCCAACACTACATCCTCTGGCAGGGAATTCCACATTTTAATCACTCTCTGTGTAAAGAAGTATTTCTTTTTGTCTGTCCTGAATCTACTGCCTATCAGCTTCATTGGATGCCCTCAACGGTATTTTAGGAAAGGGAGAAAAATGTCTCTTTGTCAACTCTCTCAATCCCATGCATAAATTTATAAACCTCTATCATATCCTCCCTTAGTCGTCTCTTTTCTAAACTGAAAAGTCCCAGACTCTTCAGCCTTTCCTCATAGGGGAAGTACTCCCACCCCCAATTATCTCAGTTGCCATCTTCTGTACTTTTTCCAGCTCTGAGAAGTTCTTTTTCAAATCCAGTTACCAGAACTGCACACAGTATTCCAAATGAGGCCGTACTATATATCTATATAGGGACAGTATAATATTGACCATTTTATTTTCAGTCCCTTGCCTAATAATCCCTAACATAGAGTTTGCCTTTTTCACTGCTGCAGCACACTTGGTTGACCCTTTCATTGAACTATCCACTGTGACCCCAAGATCTTTTTACCTCTCAGTCTCAGCAAATTCAGATCCCAGTAGCCTATAATTGGGGTTTTTTTTTCTCCCAGTGTGGATCACCATACACATACCAACAATGGACTTCATTTGCCACACTGCTGCCCACTCACTCAATTTGTCGAGAACCTCCTGGAGCTTCTTCACACTCATAATTTCTTATTCACCATCCTGAACAATTTTGTGTCATCTGCTAACTTGCCCACTACTCACCTCTAGTAGTTCAAGATAATTTATGAACAAATTTAATAGTACCGGACCTAATACCAATCCTAGTGGGACCCCACTGTTTACTTCCCTCCATTATGAGAACTGTCCATTGATTCCTACTCTTTGCTTCCTGTCATTTTACCAGTTTTTAATCCATAAGAGAAGCTGTCCTCTTATCCCATGACTGCTAAGTTTACTCTTTGGTGAGGTACCTTGTCAAAAGCCCTTTGAAAGTCCAAGTATATAATGTCTACCGAGTCACCATTGTTCTTGTTCTTGTTCACTTTCTCAAAGAACTCCAAAAGGTTGGTGAGGCAGGACTTCCCTTTGCAGAAGCCAGTGGCCATCACCACATCTTGTAGAACACACGGACACACACAAAGATACCTTATACTGAGTCACACACCTGGTCTTTCAAAGCCAGTACTGGATACTCTGACTGGCAGCAGCTCCCCACAGTCTCTAAAACTTTCACAACACCCATCACCTGAGCCTTTTATCTGGAATCATTGGGGACTGAACCTGGAACCTTCTGCATGCAACGGAGATGTTCTACCACTGAGCCACGATCCCTTCCAGTTATGATGATACATTAGGCATTTATGATTATGCATTCTGTAAAGAAGTTACTTTTTAATCTGTTCCAGATCTATTCCAAAATGGTTTCATCGTGTTGTCTCAAGTTCTTATGAAAGAAGAACATTTTCCTTGTATGTAGAACCATTATATAGACAGGGCTGGGAAGTTTAAAGGTTGCCAAGACCACACACCCAGCAATGTCATTCAGCCAAAGAATGGATTAGGAAGTATTGGGTTATGAGGGTGAGAGGGTGGTGGATTTCATCCACAGGAATGGATTATGGTCAGATTTCCCCCAGTTTATGGCTAAAGGCTTTTGGTGTAAAAAGCGTGCTGAAGCTAAGCTACTCTGGGGCTGGTCAGTGCCTAGATGGAGCCTGCTAATTTCACCTCCCCTCCCAATATTATCCCAAGGCCACTGAACATTTGATTTAATATTGAGCCATTAAGCAATTGCTCTCCCAAGCCATTTAACAGCACCCCTTATGGATAAATAAACAGAAAGGGCCGTAAAACAATTATATAGTTAGGACAGTGGAAATGCACTGTATTAGCAAGAACGAGACAGACTTTTAACAAATCTGAGATCTCCCGTCCTCTCCCCACTCCCCACAAACAAAGGAATAATGTCCTGGAAGAAGAAATTTTTACAAGAGAATTTAAAACCCAGACCCCAATTATAATCTCTATATGGTAGTTACAAATCAGTAACCTGATTCTCCTGGCATCTCTGGTGCTGGAAGATCCTTGGTATTCCCATGACCAGGATAACCCACCCAGACTACAGATGTGAGCCTGCCAAAACAGATGCTCCCTTCACCCCATGGGACTGTGAAGTGGAGTGAGTAGAAGTAGCAGCAGGAACCCCCAGTTGGTACAAGATGTTTTGGTCAGGATATTGTTTGGAACCCCATGCTATGAATATTGAAGCCCTGTGGTTTATGAATGGCACTGGCTACCACCTAGTTTCTTGGCCAAATTTAGACTGCTGTTTTTATCCTCTGTAAGTCCTAAATGGCTTGAGCTCAAAGTACCTGAAGGATTGTCTCTCCACTGAAACAAAGCTGATTTAGATCTGACGTTAGCAGACAGTTTCTTGGTGAAACAATTCTCACTTCATGAGGTGAAGCTAGCAAGGCCCTGTCTTAATACCACCAGAACACTCTTCATTGAGGGTGAGAGAGCTGGTGGATTTCATCCACGGGAATGGTAATTAGTCTCCCACTTCTTTTAATGCCTCAAATATTAGCCTCATGTTCCAAAGCTGTAATGGCCCCATGCCCTACTGCAGTGCACATTTGTAGAAGCTTCAACACCTCACAGAAGAGAGAAGACTTTGATCTTGATGTTGCAGACTTATCCCTGCAAGACATATTCTCCTCATGCCCATTCATCTCCAGTAAGAAATGAACCAGGGAGGTCCACATCTCTACCATATGATTTGAAGTATGCATCAGAGGCTGCTAAAAGCCCTCAATCTAGATGCATTTTGGTTGGACCAGACAAGGATTCCAATAGTCTTAAGAGTCCAGTATGAAATGCATCTGTAATCAAAATCCAGCAAAAAGTATTTTAATAATGCCGATGTTTGCCAGTATCATTTATAGTTAACGTTTTTCATCTACAATGTTGCACTGGCATGAATGGGCATCTTTGGTTTCATTGATTCAGTTGTACTCCGTGCACAAACTGAGACCCTTCTCAAACTGAGACCCTTCTTTGCCTACATCTAACTTATGCAACATATTGCAGAGCGTTGCTGTGCAAACACAGGTTTATTTTACTGAGTAGGTCCTCCAGTGCAACTTCCTGCTTATTTTGCTGCTATGTGCATAATGCTGGATCATGCTCATCTTTTTTTCCCCCTTACTCAGATGTACCAGCTGTTGGGTACCCCCCCCCCAATTTGGTTTATTAATTTGGCAGAATGGGAGAAATGACTACCATCACTCAGCAGATATTAGTTGCTACACTTGAAGGGAATCAGGAATCACATCCAAGTTAACAATAATAAAACTGTGTGCCATCAAGTCACAACTGACTCATGGTGACCCTACGGCTACAGGTTTTTCAAGGCAAGAGATGAACAGAGTTTGCCATTGCATAGCAGCTCTCCCATTCAAGTACTAACTGTGGCTGACACAGCTTAGTTTCCAAACTTTGAGGAGATCAGGCCAGGCTGGGCAAGATCAGGCTGTTAAGCCAAGTCAAGACACCTGGAAATGTTTTATTTCATGGGTACCATTCATTTCTCAGACCTGGCTTAGGTCCAGTGCATTTACTTATTTGTTTAATTTTCAAAGAGAGAAACTTGAAAAGCATTACAAAAATATTACACACATAGATAATATTATAACATACCTCAAATATACATCTATATATGAACAAGATCAGTGATATCAAATTATTGCAAGCAGTTTGGCTTAATTGCATCTACATCATACTATTGTTTACAGGACTTCTGAAAAGGAGCGCACTTTAATGCAAAAGTGTTGCTATTTCTTTCTCCCTCCACTACTTCAAACAGACAGCTCAGACAATTCTGAACATTTCCACATGAGACATATCCATTTTGGGGTAATATATTTTGGCAATATATGCAGCGGTTCCATACCTTTTTGAGTGTGAGGACCCCTTTTTAATATCAAAACATTTCACAGCCTCCGACATGACACCAGTTGTAATATTAGTACCCATCAATTGAAAAAACACATAATAACATAATAAAAATACATAATAACAAAAAGACTGACATTTGCAATAACTCCACTGCCCCCTCCCACTGTCAAGGTCCCAAGGTTGGGAGCCACTGTTTTAATGGAATGACAGGGAAAGGACTTAATTGATGATGAAAGTTGTCAATAAACGATTTCCTGTGGGGAAATTTCCATTGAAGTTGATGGTTTGGGTTGCAGATTCTGTGCGACTGGAAGAATCTGCCTCCAGCAAAGTGAACATCGTTCAATGAATTTCCTATGGCAGGGTTTTTGGCAACATAAAGATAGCCTATTCACTTTCTGCTGCTTCCAACGGAAGGTTATGTCCCCCCCAGACAAGAGTGTCCAGTCCCTCTGGTATCTGAGCAGAATGAGTTAACAGGTGATCATGGATGTGAAGTTCTTATAAACACCGCTTACTCTATAAAACCCAGCGTATTTGTCACTTTGGTTGTTGTCTCTGAGACGTAGTTCATGCAGAGCTGATGGTGACACATTTGCTGCGACAGTGACTAACACATGAAGCAAAGCCAGACAAACAGAGAGGGAGAGCAATAAAAAGCAAAGTAAATTGATTCTTCTCCAGGGAGTACCATTAGCCGGTGTCCTAATGCGAAACACTCTCTCTAAAGAGCATTTCTAAGTAGAACAAACAGTTTCCTTTAAAGGTACATGAATTTTATATGATTTACAGCTAATTCTCTTTAATTCTGCCTGTGTGAACAGGTGATAAGGGAATGTCAAGCTAGTTAACAGCAATGACAGCCTGGGAGGAGGGAAAAAAGCTCTTGCGTATGATTTTCAGCCGCTGTAGCCAAGCACTGGGTAAAGCCAACAGGCATGGTGTTATGGAGGTGGTAGGAATAGCTGATAACTATACACTGGTAATTGAAGTTGCATGATCGCTCTGTTTCTTTCTTCAGAACATGAGTTTTCTCAGCGCTTGTAGCTAGTTCTTCATGATGCAATCCAGACTAGTAGCTGTGTGCTGGCTTACAAGAGCATAACTCATTGACTGCAGAATTAAGTGTTGATGTTGCCCCAAGTAACCATTGCGTACATGAATGGACCATCATAGCTAGAACAGACAGAAGAGATAGGTTGCAGCATAAGGTAACAGAGCTGATTTATTTATGTATTTATTTATATCTTGCTTTTATCCTCAGTGGAGACTCAAGGCAGCTCAAGCATCATTTTCCTCACCTCCATTTTATTAGGCTTCTTACTTGCCTGTCCATGGCAGGTAATCTTCTGCTCTTGGCCCCAGTCCCCCAAACTTGAGAAATTGAGGAGTGTGGAGGGGAAATATCTGGAAAATGGCCTCCATAGGGATGTCCTAGGAATGTCTCAGTGTATCTATGGTCTTTACCACCCTCCCCAGGCTCCGCCCTTAAAATCATCTGGCATTTTCTGAAGCAGTGATGGCAACCTTACATTTTATCCTCTACATAGTAGGTTGGGCTGCGAGTGACCAGGGTTGTCCACACTCTGAAGGAAAGAAGTCCTTTTAATAGAGGGTTAATGCACAGAAATATGTAGGTGAGGCTTTCCATGGCATAGAGATAAGTAATGTAACCTGCTAAATAACACCCCATTAAGCCACTGTTAAAAGGACAGGGTGGTTTTTCTCCAGGCTGGCCTAAGGTTCCACAGGACAGTGAGAATTTGAACCAAGGCATCACAGATGCTAGCCCAACACCTTAACCACTGCACGACACTGACTGAGAACAAATGGCTTGGTCATCAAATGAGGTAGTAGCTCAAACATCTGTGCCCTGACGACCTACTTAAGACTGGAGAGCTTGGCCAGACTTTGATAGCAGAAAAGGCAAAGTGAATGTTATTGGTCCTTTTTGGCCACCTGACCAAACTGCTGAGTCAGCAGGGTTCTGCACAGGCATGTTGATAGGAAGTAGCATTACCTTCTTTTGGATAGCTGTATTCAGCAATACTCAAGAGCAGCAGCTAAGAGCCTTAAAGTTGTCTCAGTGGCACAGTATATGACGCACCAACATCTGGTTTGAGGCCCATGACATCTCACAAGAAAGCTGTGATTTCCCCTCTTTTCCTGGTGCTTTTTTGAGTGGAGGGATAATGGACTAGAATCTTCCATTTTCGGTAGGGCTAATACTTGAACTCCTCAAACTACAGAAGGGTTGGCAAACAAGAAAGCAGAACAGTCCTTTCTCTGCTTTCTCATGATCCACTTGTAAACCCGAGAATTCCTTTCAACTTCTGGGTCAAGCATCCTGTCATCCTTCTCACTTCCCAGAGGGTGGTGGGGAAACAATATATACTTTGTTTTTACATAGGAGATATTTTTTCCAATGAACACAAAAAGGTTGTAGGCCAAGCATGACTTCAGAAACTGATTCCCCATCCATAAACCCTTGTAGAGACTTCTATACGACACGTGGGTTAAACTCTGATTACCTCTTTCTAGTGATCCTGATTACCTTCCCTATCAGGCTGTCTACTCTCTCTCCTCTTTAGGTGGTATTTTAATCCAATCAAATGCTTTTTCACTAATTTGGGGAATTGTACCCCCTACCCCCTAAACTGTATTTTCCCAGGCAATACCACAGCTTCAACGACATACACACATACTGAGGTTAACTGGTGGGGTTAGTCCAGTCACCACTAGTTAGCGAAGTGCTTAACTAAAACTACAAATGCAGGAGAGTCACTTTACTGGGTTACTCAGCTTACAAAGCTACACAGAGCCATGTAGCAAGTTTAGAAGAGAAATACTTCTCTCTTTATTTGAGAAGTACACTTTGGATACGAAAGAGCAGAGAAAGGATAGAGTACTAGCTTACTAGCTAAAGGATGGAAGCGGATGGCGAGAAGCCCATCTGCCTCATGGTGCCAAGCAGCCCCATAGCTAAGGAGTTTTGGGGCAGGGGGCCTGGGGGGGCACCAGCCAATTAAATCAAAGTTAATTAAATTAACTTTGATTTAATTGGTGGAACTCCCAGGGCCGGCTCTATCACTAGGCCAGCTAGTGTCTGACCTAGGGAGGAGCTTTGAACAGGGTGCCAACTGCCCTGCCACCCTCCCCCCGCCAAAAGCCCCAACCGTCCCTGCCCAAAGCAGCTGCTACTCATCTCGCGGCTTTGGTCCCCTGGCTGCTGTGCCCATCGCTGATTCGCCGCCACCGCCCTCTGAGCCAGCTTGGGGGGGTGGCGGGGTGGGGGCAGCAGCAGTGGGGATGGTTGGGGGGAGGGCGGCAGTGGCGGCGAGGGGGGGGGAAGGCATCCTCCCTGCAGCTCCCAAGCCTGCCCGAGCCATCCTCAGCAGCCATGGCCATCGCTGCCTCACCTGCCGCTCCAGCGCCCTCCGCGCTTGCAGCAATGAAGCGCCAAATGGGAGCTCGCGCCATCCGCCCACCAGGCAGGGGCTGTCTGCAGCATGGCCTCGCCTCTCCCGCTTGCTCCCGTGCCCCGACACAGCCACCTGGTGGCCGCACAGCAACCCGCCACTCCGGCCCCCACCCCACACATGCACACGCACATACACCCTGAGAGGCACGGCCGCCGGGGGCGTGGGAGGGGAGGGTGCCTGCTGCCTAGTCCGCTCCAACATCAGGCCAGCAGTCCATGGCAGCAGGAGAGGGGGGGTGCGCAAAGGGCTCCGGGCCAGGCTGTGCAGCCAGCGTGTCACATGGCTTCCCTAAGGAGGTGGGGCCTGTGGTGGGTGTGAGACATGTGGCCAGCTGGGAGGTCTCCAGGCCCCACTGGGAGGTTGGCATCTGAGGGGGGCACCACAAGGCGACCTCACCTAGGGCGCAGAAACCCCTCGGGCCGGCCCTGGGAACTCCTAACGCAGCCCTGCATACACACCCAGGCTCCAGGGTAATGGCCAGTGGCCGCAGCTTCCCTCCCCACCCCCCTGCAAGGGCAGATCAGTCCCCTGTGTAACTCATAGCCCTACTAACAAGAGAACTGGTGCTGAAATGGGGCGATGGCAGTGCGTGCTTCAGAGAAATCCAGGGGGCGAGGATTCCACTCCCTCAGCTCCCCGCTCAGCTCCCCAGCACCAGCCATCAGCCTCGTCCTCCCGCAGTTCCTCCCAGAGCCTTCCTGACAGCTGCAGCCACTTCTAGGCACTCTTCCCCTGGGGCGGGCAGCCTTGCGGGCTGGCTGGCTCTCCGTCCTTCCCTCCCTGACTCTGTGGGTCATCGCCTCCTCAGACCGGCTGTGGGGCTCTCCAGGACATGAGTGGGCTGGCAAGCAGTGGAGCGCCCTTAAGCTGAGGAGCAGCTTTGGGGAGCTGCAGGATGAGCCCTGCTCTGCGGAGCAGTGAAGATGTGCTGGGGAAAGTGGGCGCCGGCCCCAGGAAGGAGGGAGGCAGGCACCCAGGAGCAGCAGCAGGCAGCGCGGAGTCACCGGCTACTGGACTGAGGGCAGAAATGGGGGACAGCCGAGGATTGGGGAGGGGCTCGTAAAAACTGTGGGGGGCAGGCCCCATGGGCCCTTGGGTAGCTATGGGCCTGATGCCAAGAGAGGACCACAGGTCTCTCTCTTGGTGTTTGCAGGCAGAGAGCTTGTCTTCATCTGAGTGAGAGAAAGAAAGGGGAAACTGTCCCTGAGAACACAATCTGTATTTCAAAGGGGACAGCAGCAGAAGAGAAAAGACAGGAAGAAAGATTAGCGTGCCTGTCTACCTGTCTAGCCTCTCTTGCCACTCAGTCTGGAGGTCTGAGGCAGGGGACATTGCATCTGGAACTTCCAACACACACATACACCTTTAGGCCTGGTGAGAGTTCCAAGACCTTGACATGGATAGCTCAGGCTTACCCAATGTCATTAAATCTTGGAAGCGAACCAGGGTTGGCCCTGGTTAGTATTTGGACCATCAAGGAAGTCAAGAGTTGCTATGTGGAGTCTGGCAATGTCTAAACCACCTCTGTTGGTTTCTTGCCTTGAAAACCCAATGGAGTTGCCATAAGTTGGCTGTGACCAATACTCCCTCTAAGCTGTGGAGTCTTGTGAAAAAAAGTTCTACTTGGTGAGCTACTGGCATTAAAGTTGTGAGTGAGTGATGTGGCTGCTGCATATATTAGTATGCTGTGGAGCCGTCCTTCCTGAGTGAAGACAAAAATCTGTGAGCTGGAGGCTAAAAAACTGTGATCTAGCTCACACTAACTCAGCTTAGAGGGAACAGTGGCGGTGACTTGGCCTCCTTTTTCACCATCAATGTTTTAGGCAAAGGTAGTCTTGGGAGTACAGACAGACATGTCAGCGAACTTGGTCCCCTCCATCCACTTTTAAAATGTGCTGTGCTTCCTGCATTGCATGCCCCTGGACTTTGTTTCCGTGTGCATGTGTAGAGTGCAGCCGACTTATGGCGATGCCGCAGGTTTTCAAGGCAAGAAGCATTCAGAGGTGGTTTGTCATTGCCTGCCTCTGCGTAGTGACCCTGGACTTCCTTAGTGGTCTCCCATCCGAATATTGGCCATTGCCGATCCTGCTTAGCTTAAGGGTGTAGACTTTCCAATTTCCCGGGGGGGGGGGGGGCTGGGGCTGGGCCAGAGGCATTGCTTTGCTAGGAGCAAGGGTGGCTCCCGGGGGAGGCTGAGCACCTTCCTGAAAATTTCGGCGGGGGCTGACGCCCCGTTGCCCCACAAAGATTACGCCATCTGATGAAATGAGATCAGGCCAGCCCGGGAATACTTCATACTCCTGCCTAAAACGATCATTCATTGCATCTAAAGAAGAGTGCTTTAGTCCATAAAAGTTTATACCGGAATAAAATTGTGTTAGACTTTAAGGTGCCACAAGACTTCTTCATTTTTGTTTGTCCCCCCCACCCCCAACAGACTAACAGAGCTGCCTCTCTGGCATGATTAGTAGAAGAATGACTGAAACAGCTGTTGGCATGATAAAATGATTAATCACATACACTGAGCTCCTGGAGGCGAACAATGGGATACAAATGCAATAAATATCAATTAGAAAGGAAAAGATGAAAGAGAATTCAAGTTAAAACCCTGTAGGATGATTTAAGCATTTAAATATCAATTTACATTTTAACAAATTAGACAGGATTGTATAAAAGTGCTTGGTGGGGGTAGGGAAGAATAAAATTGTCATAAGACAGAAAAGAACCAAGGTTATTCAGCCATGTTCCTATTTTGGTAGTAAATACGGCCATGGATTTAACTGTTTCTCTTTTTGCTTCAAACCAATGTGGGAAAGGAAGGTAGATCAGCAAGAGTGAGAAGGGGGGCAGAGAAAAATGGGAAAAGTGAGCTTTCACAGCATTGATTTTTCCCAAGTCCCCACAGTGGTATATCTGGAAGAAATGTCACCTTTCGCAAAGCTAGTTAATAATCAATAACCATGTGAAAACAAAGCTGTCTTACCTATGTTGAAGTAGAGATAAAGGCAGGAGCATAGCACAGTTGTATTGCCTATGAGACACACAAAGACTTCTTTGGTATATTCCAACTTTTAGTAAATTCAGAGTATTGTATTAGCTGACAAACAGAATAAGGCTGTAGACTGGATGTGAACTGTACTGCTTTGTTTTCTGTGTTTGTGTGCACATCCAGGCACATAACAAGTGGCTATAGGGACACAAGTTTAGCATTTGATAAAGGGGTGTTATTTTTGATACCTGTTGAATAGGATATACTAAGAAATGTGTGAGAGGACTTACATTGCAATCTCATGCATATTTACTCAGAATCATAGAGTTGGAAGGGATCTCCGGGGTCATCTAGCTTAACCCCCTGCACAATGTGGGATGTTCACAAATATCTCCCCCCCCACACACACACCCAGTGACTGCTGTTCCACACCCAGAAGATGACAAAAAAACCTCCAGGATCCCTGACCAAACTGGCCAAGAGAAAAATTGCTTCCTGACCCCAAAGGGGCAATCAGCATTTCCCTGGGTGTGCAAGAAAGGGCCACAAGAACTAAGCACTGAGGCAACCCTTCCTGCCCTCCCTCTCATGATCTGCCTAAGTTCACAGGATCAGCATTGCTGTCAGATGGCCATCTAGCCTCTGTTTGAAAACCTCCAAAGAAGGAGAGCTCACCACCTCCCGAGGAAGCCTGTTCCACTGAGGGACTGCTCGAATGGTCAGGAAATTAGTTCCTTTTTTTTTTTCTAGTGGTGCTTACTTTCATGTAGGTGTCTTTATGATTACAATCTTAGACCTTTTTCTTTGTTGTTACGTTGTGGACACATGAACAGTGTGTCTGTTTTGGTTTACTGTCCTGCCTTGGAGGGGCTGTGTGCCCCTATTTCCAGTGATCCAGAGCCTCAAGACACTACTGTTTTGGTGGATCTTCCCAAGTAAAAGAGCCAGAATTCAGGATCTGAGAGCCAAACAGGCTTGCCAGCAAGCCTAGAGAAAGAACGTTGTGTCCCTTTCAGAGAGGCTTAATGGGATGTTACTTCCCAGGTGATGACATTTACCTCCATGCCATGAAAAGCTTTAACTCTTTCTTTCCACACAGGAAGCCTCTATCAAGGAATAGGACTCCCTGTGGTTAAATGAAAAGCAGCCACAGACGGCTGCAAATTTGATCCAAGCCAAGTTTCTCATGTCTTGTCTAGTTCAACCCTGATTTGGGGATGACATGGTTTTGCAGCTGAGAAGATTAAAAGAGGTCTGGTGGTTCTGAGAAAGCATCTTGAGCTGGCTGAATAGGGAGGGAGATGAGTTAGCAAGCACCTTGATGGGCTGGCTGATTGGAGAGGAGGGAGTGGCCCACGAGGGGAAGAGAGCTAGCTGGGAGCAAGGAAAGAGGTGCCGCTGGGTATATAAATTGCTTGCCAGGAGCACTCTGTTTGCAGTCTGCTGTAGGGAAGAGGGTGGCAGGCAGGACCAGGGGCCAAGCGGAGGAGTGGCGGCAGCAGACAGAGGTCAAATGAGGCTGCTTCAGGCCCAGGGAGTCCACGGGAGGCATGTTTCTAGCCCAGGCATAATCCTATAAAGCATTCACATAACACTATATATCCAGACAAATACTATAAAGAGCCAGATTGCCATAGAAGCAAACAAAGGATCGGCACTTTGTTTAGTGGACCTGTCCACTTAGGCCCCTCAAGCTTGAAAATGATCTCCATAATGTCCCATTAAATGGTAAGCACATATGGTGTGTCAGCTATAAACATTTTTACAGTGATAGTCGATGGCTATCCCTGTCTTTCCCTAGTTTGGTACCTTAGGGCCCCTGCCACACGGCAGAAAAAAACATGGCCAAAGTGCGGCTTTTTAGAGCTACACCAAAAGAGACACACGGTGGCGGGATCACACAGATCCCCTGAGCCGCTGCGCAGTTGCTCCCCGGCATGATCAGATGCCGGGGAGGAAGCCACCGACGGGAGACCAAGGTAGCCTGCTGCGCATGCATGCGCATGCACAGTTCGGCCAGGAGCCTCAAATGCTCCTGACGACGGACACGCAGGCGATCCCTTCTCTTTACTTGGTTTTTTTTTTTGCTCTGCAGCACTGGGCTGTAAGGACAGATCGGGGACGGGTGCGCGCTGATTCCCAGATGTTGCGGTGAGATTGTGCCTGTTTGCTGTGCCCCCAATCCGTCCCTCTTCCGTCCCAAAACCTCCCCTGTGACCGGGGCCTAGGTTTGGGAAGATCTGGGGCACAACCAGGTCATGGCTTGACGCTGCAGTCTTTGTGACAGATCTTTGAAAAAAGTGAGCAAAAGGTTCTGCTGGCAAATCCAGAAGACATTTGTCTTTGTAATAGGGATGAGCCCACATACGTTTACAAATCAAGATCACGCTCAAGCCACACACCTTCTTCCATATTGTAAAGCACTTCAAATCTGACCAGAATTGCCTCTGACATGTAATATAGTGTGACTTGACTTGGATAGGCCAGGCTAGCCCAATCTCATCAGGTCTCACAAGCTAAGCAGGGTTGGTCCTGGCTAGTATTTGGATGGGTCGCTATCAGTGTTCCCCCTAAGCTGAGTTAGTGCGAGCTTGCTCACAGTTTTTTAGCCTTTGGCTCACATATTTTTGTGTCGGCTCAGGAAGGATGACTCCAGAACAAGCTATTTACGCAGTAGCCAAATCGCTCACTCACACCTTTAATGCCTGTAGGTCACAAAGTAGAATTTTTGCACACAAGACTCTACAGCTCAGAGGGAGCATTGGCTATGCAAAGGCTGGTGATGGCAGGCTACCTCCGAACATCTTTTGCCTTGAAAACACTACAGGTTGCTATAGGTGAACTGTGGCTTGACAGCACAAAACCCCCCCACGATTTAGGTGTGGGGTTGCTTGCATATCCGTGAGTCTCATTCTCAGAGGTAGTCACATGGGAAGACTCTGCCAAACCATTCAGTGTATGTCTGGATCCATCCCAAGAGTATGCTAATGAAGTACCTGTTAACAGTGGCCACAATTCAGCTGCAAGGAAATGTTGCATAGAAACACACTACGTAAGGAAGCTCTAATTTCGGAGCATGCTCTATTCCTGTTCACCAGTTCTGGCAAGATTAAAGTTCACAGTGAGAGCTTTTTCTACTTGACAAATAAATCTTTCCATCTGTATGAGGGTGCCAGAGGTAACTGAATCACCAAGAGTTGTAGGCCAGTAGAACGGCAACAGAAGAGACAGCTAAGTTTTCCCTTACTAGGTGACTTCTTATTCTGTACTAATATCTATCCTGTAAATAGAAGAAGAGTAGAGGAAAAGGTACGGTAGCAGGCACAGGGAGGTCCCTGCTTCCCAAAGTGTCAGGCACCTTTTGCCAGTGAGCAAAGGAAGCCTGTCTCTTGACAGGCAGGCAGAACTACAGACCAAAGCAGAGACAGAAGCTTTGCTCATGTTTCCTGCAAGAGACGAGGGCAGTCCTTCAGAAACCAGGGCAGAGCTGGTAGTTAGGAGCCTCAGAATTGACAAGGCAGTCCCAGAGGTGGATGTGTTCTAATTGCACCTGCTGAAAGACAGTCAGAGAACATGGAAAGCAGAAGCATACCGTTATTCTTAAAGTATTGTTATTTGTTCTGTTTTCTATTTTTAAAAAATTCTTCCCACTCTTGCTTCCCTACGGTAGCTGTGCTGAGAAGTTTCCTAGGTGTGTGCAGAAAGCATAAAAAAAAAACATAGCAACAACTTAATCCAAGTAAAAGCATAGGAGTGCATTGGCTACAAAAGGAAAAAGAATGATGGGGGGGTTGCATTAAGTATAGACAGGCTAGCCCACTTTTGTCAGATCTTGGAAGCAATGCTCCCTCTAACCTGTGGAGTCTTGTGAGCAAAAATTCTACTTTGTGAGCTACTGGCATTAAAGTTGTGAGCGAGCGATTTGGCTATTGCATAAATTAGTTTGCTCTGGAGCCATCTTTCCTGAGCTAAGACAAAAATGAGTGAGCTGGAGGCTGGAACACTCTGAGCTAGCTCACATTAACTCAGCTTAGAGGGAACACTGCAGGGTTGGCCCTGGTTACTGTGGGGATGAGAGACCACTAAGAAAGTCCTGGGTTGCTATGCAGAGGCAGCTAATGGCAAACCACCTCTGTTCATCTCTTGCCTTGAAAACCCTATGGGGTTACTGTTGGGATATATGCAAGTTTTCTTCCTGTTTGTCATGAAAGCATTTCCTGTTTGTTATGCATGCTAATTTCTAGTTAGGGATCCAATAGAATTGTCCACATGTTTTTCCTGCTAGAGCAAGGTGACAGATTGCATAATTACTTAGTGTTGGGATTCTCCAATTGGATAATCAATAGTTTGGGGATGAGCCAAGGGAGAGAACACAGGGTTTCAGTTTATTGCTCTTTGTTGTACTCCTTGAAGTTTCCTCTGAGTCACAAGTTAAGTACTTAGAGAAGCAACATGTATCTCAGAGCTAGTAAGGATCACTTATTTTACTTTTGTTCTCCAAGTACCCTTTAACTAATCTTTAGTAAAGTTATTTCTCTTGACAAATACACCTGTGTCTTGCTGCTTTAATTTAACTCTGCTCTTTTTGAATCTCACAGCGCTGGCTCTTCGGCTTTGAAGCGGAGATGAGCACTGCAACCCTAGAGTCGGATTCAACTGGCTTTGGAGCAAGGGAACCTTTACCTTTTTACCTAACAGTTACCATATGCTGACTGTTGTTGTAAGAAAATGTGTTCCCACACACCCCCTCCCTGTGGTTCGTGTCCTCTGTATGTGTTGCCTTCTTACCCAAGGCAGAAAGTGCAATGGAAATGCTGAACGCTGGCTAGAGACACTCCAAGCAAAGGTCTCTCTTATATTGGTTTATTATAAAAGGCTCAGTATTCAGTTTTTCCTGGCAGAAGAACAGCAAGACGCTGTATTCACTTTGACACACAATGCACATCTATTTCAATAACTATAAATAGTAAACACAAAAAAAATGAACATGCAAACCAAAGTATCCTACCCCAAAAGCATGCAGAAGCAAAGAGATCTCTTTGGGTTGACTGCCAATCCCCCAGGAGGGTCCTGAGTTCTCAGAAGCCAACGAAATCCTGCTGGAAACCCACCAATATTTATACTCCAGAATCAAAGGGTTTCCTTGGATAATCCTCTCACAGCTATTATTTACAAGTGGAAATAGCCCACTAAAATTGTTTTTCTTTCATAAGCACAAATTGTCTTTCAGGAAATTTGTTTTCTCTTCCTTGGTTGCACACAACAACAGTTCCCATTCCCCAGGATCAATACCGGGTCATTGTTTACTCCTGGTATTTCTCAATCATGGGAAATAAATTGTGCATTGATGTTATCAGAAAGGTGAAAGCAGGGTGAACTTTCTGTATCTCAGGAACCTAGTCTTGATGGACTGCCGTCTTGCCTTTGAAATTTAAGTCTGTTACTCCCCAAAAATGGTCTAGGCAATCCTTATTGCCTGGGAAATTAGGGATATTGGCAAGTCCCACATCAGTGATTTCCCTGGGAATGGAATGTTACATCCTTAGTGAAAAGGCCCAGCCTGTTTTAGAGACAGATGTATATGGATTTCAGAAATTATGTTGGTTCATTTTAAACCCAAACTTTCTATACCTTTGAAAATTCTTTCCACAACTGTGACTTAACAGCATTTCCCACCACCTCAAGAACTCAGGCAAAAATTAAAAAGGCCAAAGAGAAGCAAACAGAAACACGTTGGTCAGCTAGATCCAGTTCCTGGCCTTCTAAGACATCATGCCAGTGATGCTCATCATTGACTAGTCTTCGTTCCGCTCTACCAATGTGGATGACTCAGAGTACCGCAGGGATGGGCCTAGCTGCACTTAATGAGATAAGATGCAGCCCAATAGCTGTGGGTCTTCTTTTTACGGATCGTTTGAAACCTGGCTTCTGTTAGCATGAGCTGGCTGTGCGCAAGTGGAGGGGGGGCTGCTTTAGAATAAAGCCCATACGGTGCTTGCTCCTTTAGGAAAGCAATGGATACACTTTATTGTTGAAGAAATCCATACTGTGATAGGATAGGAGAGGCCAGCATTCTAGCTAGCTATCTTACTCAAGGGTGTTGCTCCCTTGGAGGTTGGAGAGAGAGAGAACAGAGGGAGAGGGAGCTGGAAGGAAGGAGGTTCCTGAGAACAGCAAACAGATGGCAGCAAAATAGACAAGGGTTATCCAGATTAGAGCACATTAGATGCACCATCCTTCACTTGCAACAGCTTGTAGTTACCCCATTGGTTTAATTCCAGCCGGAAAAAGGGGAGGGGTTCAAGAACCAGTCTTAAAGTGTGGTGGGATCCATTCACAGATTGTTCTCCTAGCAGATCTGTCTGTCAGTGCTGCAAGACTTTGGAGTCCTGGCATCGTTTTGCCTGTGGTGTGCTATCCACCTGTTTGTTCAGCCTTCCTGCCAGCTAGTAGCACCTGGAGTTTTGGCAACACAGCCACACCATTTCAGGGAAGGTAGAATTTTAAGAAGGAGCGATTGGCTGTCATCACACTAGGCTGGGACCTACTTAGCCTCAGTAAGGTTGCTGTGTCATGTTCCTTCAAACGAATGCTTCATGAATCATTCACTTGTTCTCAGTCTTTGCACTGTCAGGATATTCTTATTTTAATTTACGCTTATCATTCTGAAAGTGCTATTCTGTCTTCTCATGAGTTAGGCTTTACAGTTCAACAAACTAAAAAATAAATGTAGAGAATAATAAGTGGCCATTTTGAGTTCTCAGGAACATACAGCAAAGCAGACAGCAGCTCAGCGAGCGAGGAGGACTAAATCAGTCTTTGTTCAGTCTCCAGTTGACTGCAAGGAAGCAGAGATGTTATCACAAAGCTTTCGAAAAGGCTGGGCAGAATCAGCATTTTGGATCCCCAGTATGTGACGGCAGGAATGGTACAAAGACAGAGAGCACAGTAGTAGCTTAGTTAGAGGATCAGATGAGGATCTGGAAACCCCAGTTTGAATCTCAACATCTGGCATAGAAGCTTGCTGGGTGACCTTGGACCAATCACTCTTTACAGCATAAGCTATATTACTAGGCTGTTGTGAAGATAAAATGGAGGAGTAGAGAACAGTGGTGTGAGCCCCTTCAAGCAATGAGCTGTGGCTCAGTAGTGAGCATCTGCTTGGCGTGTAGAAGGTCCCAGGTTCAATCCCCGGCATCTCCAGTTGAAAGGATCCAGTAGGAGGTGATGTGAAAGACCTCTGCCTGAGACCCTGGAGAGCTGCTGTCAGTCTGAGTAGGCAATACTGATGCTGATGGACCAATGGTCTGATTCAGTATAAGGGAACTTCATGCATGTTCACAATGCTATCCCCTTAGGCAGGGCTAGTTTTGGGTAGGAACGCACAGGAGCGGAGTTCCGGCTGGCTTCAGAGTTGGCCACGCCCACTACAGCCAAAACCTCTGTCTGTGTGGCTACAGAGGGAAGGCCTGGAGAGCGACCCCCTGGTGACTCTGAGGCAGGTGGGCCAGAGGGGCCCCTGGAAGGATCAAGGAGGCATTTAAATGCCTCCCCGTGCCTTCCCTGGCTTGTCCGGGCTCCCCGCAGCCATGGGGTGCTTGGGCAAGTCAAGGGAAGGCATTGGGTTTGGCCTAATATGCTAATGAGCTGTGCTATCAGAGGTGTGGAATAATATGCTAATGCGGTCCTGCTGTTGGGTGTGGCCTATTATGCTAATTAGTTCCTTCTGGGGTTTTTCTACAAAAAAAGCCCTGCCCTTAGGGAGAAAAGTAAATCATAAATATCTAAATAAATAAATAATATGGAATAGACCAGGACTTGGAGGTGGATATTTGGACATTGTGGATGGCTCTCATTCTGTCTGGAAAGATAATAGCACAAGTCCACAGCACAAGTCTTCAGGATAAGGTGATCAGAGCAACTGTGCTACCAGGTTTCAAGGGTTGCTACAAAATAGGCTTCTTGTTGAATCTGAGTGATGAACTGAAGGCAAATTTATCGAAGAGTGTTTGTTGGTATTCCATAGTGTTGCAAATCATTATGTGTTGTGTTGTTCTGACTATGTAGTGATAGCACTGAGGGCAAATGAAAATTTACAAGAGTCTGCAATCCTAACAACATTTTCCTGGAGCCAACCCCGATGAATAGAATGGGAGTTACTTCTGAGCAGACTTGCTTAGCATTGCTCCCAAGAGGTGCAAGATGAGGCAATGTAAATGAACAGATGAATTTTGATTTGTTTATGATTTAAAAAAACATTCATATCCCACTTTTGACAGTAATTCTTTAGATGGACCTTATTTTCACAAGCAGTGCTGGAGAATGGCTCACACAGTTTCTCCTTCATCCATTTGTTCAATGGATGAAGGTAACAATTTGTTCAATGGATGAAGATAATAATGAAGCCAGTGTAATGTGACACATCAGCTGCCCTTCAAACACAGCAGCTGCAGATGAATATTGCGTAGCCTGTAATCTGTCTCTGAGAGCTTCTTCCATACTTTCACTTGGGCATTAAGGCCCCAGGAGGGGGTCCAGGGGGGAGCTTCCATGTCAAAAGCTCAAAGGAACCACCACATCAAATAAGCCAATTTGCTACATCCATGCCCTGGTAGATTAGATTACTACAATGTGCTTTACCTGGGGCTGCCCTTGAAGACTGTCCAAAAGCTACAGTTGGTACAGAATGGTGCAGCCAGAATGCTGACTGGGCACCATATCGCTCCAGACTTGTTACATCTATCCTGGCTCCCAATTTACTTCGGGGCCAAATTCAAGGTTCTGGTCCTGACCTTCAAACCTTTATAAGGCTTGGGGCCAGCATACCTGAAGGACCACCTACTCCAATATGAACCTATTTGTCCACTCAAGTCATCTAAGGCCCTGCTTTAGGTGCCTCAGCCATCTGAGGTTAGATGGGTGGCCACCCACGAACAGGCCTTCTCAATCATGGTACCAAAAATGTGCAATTCCTCCCTGGGGAGATTTATTTGTCCCCCTCTCTTAATGTCTTCTGCCAGTGGGCGAAGATGTGTGGAGGGGGTTGGTTTCCTTTGCACTTTTTTATATGTGCATGTGTGTCTGTGTGCACATGTTAGTATGTGTGCATTCGGAAGTCATGGCGACCTCTGGTGACTGACCCCTACTGGGGGCCTGGAGGATATTCAGAGAGGTGGCTGAATAAAGCCTGCCCCCACCTCCCACCACTGGTATTCCAAGGCGGTCTCCCATCCAAGTACTTGCCGGAGTTGACCCTGCTTAGCTTCCGAGATCTGATGAGATCGGGCTTGCTTGGGCTACCCAGGTCAGGTCAGTGAAGATGTTTTTGTTTGGTTTGGTGTCCCCTCACTAACTCTTAGGCCTCCTCCCTGTTTGTGTTTCAGATATTTTATGTATATTTTTATTTTAAGTGCTTTTTAATGTTCAAAATGGTTTAACACTGGAGACGCTAAATTGTGCCATAGAAATCTTTTAAATAAGTAAATAAAATATATTTTAATGTGGTGAATTTCATTTTGTGGCCTGATAAGAGTGGCACAAGGTTTAATCTATTTAATCTGATGCCTATGGCCTGAAGGGGAGGGGATGTGAAGTGGAAGAGCCAGATAAACTGCTTTTGGAAACTGAGAGTCAGCAGTTGCATGGACAGGGAGCAGATGTTTCCAACAAGTGTTTGTTTGTTCTTCAAGTACAAAAATCAGCTGGAACAGCTGGATCCAAATACACATTTGCAGAAAGTTTCTGCTGGAAACACAAACAGGCTACCCACCTTGTCTGTCTAGATTTCTTCATCAGCTTTTCAGGAGTTAGGGGGACCCTGGTTGAGGGCTTCAAAAAAGGCTAGACAATTCATTGGAGAGCAGAGTATCAATATTTAATAGGCAGCATGCTCGGGACACCCACCCAGGCACTGGTGAGGTACCTGATCTACCAGAGCTGGCCTTACCAAGAAATAGCATGAAGTTGGGGGATGTGCAGCGGATTCAAGAAAGAGCACTGGCTCTCTTGCCTAGGGCACCACTGGAGATCTGGCAGCAGGATTTTTGGCGACCTTTTAAAAGTTAAAAGCCCTATAATGGAGCTGAATTGGATCCAAAGGGGGAGTTCCTTCCCCCTGCATCATTTAGCACCTCCTTCCCTCCCTCCCGAGCAGCTATTTCCCCTTGGAGAGAAACATGCAAATACCATGTAAAGCCATAGCATAGGCAGCAAGAGTTGGCTAGAAATATCGTGAATGCAACATACTAGGGGGTCTGGAAACATTCATAATTGAAGAGCTGAACTATGCCAAAATCCAGAGCCAACAATCAACAAAAAACCACTATAAAAGCTTACTTGCATAACTGAAAATATACAGTTTAACATGACCAACAATTAATGTGTTGATTAACGATCCACAAAGTTTTTTTCAGCCTAAATCCTGGATGTTGCAAGTCTTGTATCAGGAGGTGGCACACAGGAGGTTTCACAGTAAGAAATATACACAGGAGCATCCTGTACATGGCACTGGCATAAATCTGTGCATGATTTGCATTTAGATTACTGGCAAATGTTCACCTCTGTCCTTTCCCCTTCTGTAAAGGATATCTAATAATCCCTTGTTGTTGTTGTTTTTCAGTTGCACAATCGAGTCTGACTCCCTTTAGTCTTATTAATAAACCTTTCCATGCCGTTCCCTTCATAGACTAGGTATTCCTGCATCCTACCTACCCCTTCCATACATCTTAAAGCAGGGGTGTCAAACATATGGCCCACGGGCTGAAACCAGCCCCTCCAGGGCTCTTATCCAGCCTGCGAGCTACTGGTCATTAGCTTTATGGCCAGATGACAGATGCTGTGCATTATGTCCCTGTATACTGTCCCAGTGCTAATGCATAACAGGGAGTGGAAGTGGGAGGGTGGGCATGAGAGAGATACTGTAAGAGTGTTCATGTTTTAAACATGTTGACATTTGAAGTAAAAACAATATTGTTAATTGGATTTGCCTGTGTCCTTTATAAAGTTTCTATACATGGCATTACATTATATGGTACCCATGGTGACAAAGTGACATTTGTATCAGATCCAGCCCTCGTAACAAATGGGTCTGACACCTCTGCCTTAAAGATTTCATTTTCTTTTTAAAAAGGGGGGGGGAGAAGAACCATATTTGGTTCTGTACTGGACCATGTTTGGCTATAGAGCTCTACGGTTGCTGACCTCTGCAATAGACCTGTCAGAACCGAAGTACTTGTAATTAGATTTAAGCTGCATTAGAGCTGCAAAATAAATCCCCCCCACCCCGAAATACACATTCAAATAATTCAGGGTTTTGTATTTTACTTTGGAGAAAAAAATATTATTTTTAAAGCCAAAGTCTTTGGGGAAATTGTTTTTATGTCAGAACAAGAGTGTGTTTTAATAATAATTAAGTGCCATAAGCTCATGACTGACTCATGGCAACCCCTCGTGGGTCTTCAGGGCAAGAGATGAGCAGAGGTGGTTTGCCATTGCCTGCCTCTGTGTAGCAGAATCAGTTGCTAAATTCATAGGAAAATTGATTTTATTTACTGATTATTTGAACAATAGGTTTCTGAATAACATTCCTTTGATTTATTATGAAGTACTGCGGACTTGATAATAATTCATATATAATTCACCATTGCTGAAAGTGTTAAAAAATAAATAATTTTTGCAATTGACAATTTTCTGTTTGTTATCTATTGTTTTGTAAATTTTGCTTTTTTTAACATTCAAAATCCTAATTTTTGAAGGGAAATTCTCTTTATTTCTTTACATCTTTATTGCATGGCTTTGCCATCAAAAGAACACAGAACAGAACATTAACACCACAAACAAATGTATTGCAAAATAAATTCAGTGCAATAACAATACCACATCACAATTTGATACAACTGTTAAAAAGAAAATGCATTTAACATCAAGAGCCAAAAAAGAACTCTGCTATGTCAGCATATATCTAGATGAACATGCAAAGCTGCTTTATATTTTCAGACCACAGTCAGTCTACTGTAACGGGCAGTGATTCTCCAGGATCTCAAGCAGAGGAAAGGCCTGTGAGCTCCTTCACTTGGAGCTAGCAGAGACTGAACCTAGAAGCTTCTGCATACAAGCCACGTGCCCTGCCACTGAGCCACAGTCTCGCCTGAACATTGTGAAGACAGAGGTCTTGAGATGAGTCCACGTATCTCAGAATAACCTGCTCTGACTAGTAATGGCTCTCCAGGGTCTCCGAGAGAGAAAGGTCTTTCCCTTCACCTGCTCCCTAAGACCCTTTAGCTAGATCCTTTAGCTATGCTCCTACATTAAAGCATGCATACACACACAGACCCAAAGCTGCCTTCTGCTGACTCAGACCCGTGGTCCATCAAGGTCAGTACTGTCTGCTCAGACCGGCAGTAGCTCTCCAGGGTCTCAGGCAGAGGTATTTCACATTGCCTACCACTTTCTACTGAAGATGCTGGGGACTGAACATGGGACCTTCAGCATGAAAAGCAGATGATCTACCATTCACAACTCTCCCCCCCTCCCGAAAAAAAGCATGCACAGTTCCACTGTGCCACAGTCCCGTCCACAGCAAGCCTCCCATAAAAAGCCCCACAGTACCATTGTAGCCTTTGGAGCTCCAGAGAAAGGTTTTGATCGAGGACACTGGCGACATTGCAAGCTCAGAGAGATTTACCTTGGAAACGAATTTCACACTGTGGGTCAAGGTGAAGTGTGCTATCAAGTAACAACCAACCCATAGAGGACCCCATGAAGTCCCACGACATGGGATTCTCAAGACAAGAGATGAGCTGGTTTTCCATTGCTTTCCTTCGCAGATTGCAGCCCCAGTCTTTCTTGGTGGTCACTCATCCACGTACACATCCTGCTTAGCTTTCTGAGCTCTGATGAGATCAGGTTCATGCGGGATGCTTCACAGTGGGAGTTTAGGATAATTTCCCGGAGACTATTTCCCCCACACACACACTCTGACTCATTTGCATGCTTGTTTGGATGCCTTTGCATTCTGCAGAATGCATCCAGAGTCCTGGCACCTGCATTATCAAATGAACCACTTTGCCTGGGCAGCCTGTGATTGATGGTCTCTGAGTTTTCATTTATAAAACTGTCTCTTGTTTGGGCTGATAAATCCTGATCTGGGCTGTGCTCTGCAGGCTTGTGATAAAAAGTTGCTCGCCAAGTGGCGACAGCCGGCTGCCTCAGCAAACACACCCAGGAGCTGCCTTCACCCTGGAAGAATGTTAATTGGGATTTGATATAAGGCAACCCCAAATGAAACAACTCGGCCAGGTTAACTGCAATCCGTTCACATGCCTCCTGGGTCATGATGCCTCTAAGCTCCAATCCTAGCCCAGAACCCTATAATAAGCAATACAGGATCTTCCCCCAGTTTTCTAGCCTGTAATATTCTTAGGTTATTTCATTTATGTAGATTTAAAGCATTCAGGTTGGGTTCATGAATGGGAGCATTCCATTCCCTTCCCCCCAACAACAGCCTTGTAGGAAAGGTTTAGGTTGACAAAGAGTGACTGAAGAAGAAAAGAGATTGGATTTATACCCCACCCTTCACTACCCAAAGGAATCTCAGAACGGCTTACAAACTCCTTTCCCTTCCCCTCCCCACAACAGACACCCTGTTGTGCCTGTTGTGGTAGGTGGGGCTGAGAGAGCTCTGACAGAAACTGCTCTTTTTTCAAGGACAGCTCGTATCAGAACCATGGCTTGCCCAAGGTCATACAGTAGGTACGAGTGGAGGAGTGGGGAATCAAACCCGGTTCTCCCAAATTAGAGTCCGCACACTTAACCACTACACCAAACTGGCTCAACTGATTGGTCAACAGTCATCCAGTGAGCCAAAGCAGGGACACAAACCCAGAGCTCCCCATTTAAATTCCACCACTCTAGCCACTGCACTACTGATTTGGGTGTCAGAAGCCATCCATTGGCCTAGGCAGGATTGTCTGGAGGCGAGGAAGTGACTGCAGTTTTAAACCATGTTGACTGAGAGATCTCAGATCCATCTTCCTCACTGCTTTCTATCAACATGTCATGATCACATGAACACATCACTGTGCCTTATACTGAATCAGACCCTTGGGCCATGGTGATCTGTATGGTCTCCTCAGACGGGCAGCAGCTCTCCGGCATCTCAGGCAGAGGACTTCCACATAACCCACTGCCTGTTGGGTATTACAAGTTGAAAACACTCAGTACATCTGGAGTTAAATGTTTGTTTCTGTTACTCACAGGAAGTCACATGTTTCTCATGTAACCAATGTTCTTTAGATGTAAGAAGCCCGGGAATTTTCTCCCTGATCTAGGAGTTTGATTGGAACGAGAGTGTCAAAGTGTTTTAGCATTTTATGGCTCCTCTTCCCGTCTTTGTTTGCTGTTCTGAAGAAGGAGAGAAGCCATAACACTCTTCTAGTTTTGTCTTTGTAGTGTAAGGATGTAGTCATTTAGCTCTGTTGTTATTTTCATCCCAGTTACCCTTCCCCATGCTAGAATTTAGTAAAATAAAATATAAAGTTTTTACTAAAATATACTCACACATGGACTCTCAGTCTGAATTATTTTACGCAGGCTCTGCTGGGCTATATTATCTCTGCTAAATACCATTTTTTCAATATCTTACTATCAAACCCAACACTGCCAGATCCTTTAACTAAAGATGCAGGGGATTGAACATGGAACCTTCAACAGTAAAACAAGTGCTCTGCTACTGAGTCATGGCCCGTCCCCTTGGTCTCATGGCCTGCTTGTCTCTCTGTCTGTTATGGATTGGACCGAACACACATGAAGGTAGCCTGGCAGATACTGACTATCCTGTAGTGAGTGTATGTGGTATTTGCTTCCACCTCACCCCCCCCCTCCCCAGATGGCAGCAACCCCTACCTACAGGCTGGCATGCCCAAAGCAAACAGGAGCTAATATACATATATGGAATCAAATCAAAACATGTCTCCAAAATTATTATACCCAAATGAGGTAACACTTTGGTGGTAAGATCTGTAAGTAACCCTGCTGATTGGTAAACCTCCCTATCACATGTCTTATAACCCCTCCTCCTTCTGCCCTTACTGAATGTGCGGACAGGTAGACTGTCTCCAGAATAAAGGCTAGATCTGGTTTATTTAAATATATATATTCTTGACTTCTGTTAATTTTCTACTGTGCTTTAGCTATAACAACAATATTACAGACTAGGATGTATTTGGTTTGGATTTTGATTAGTGGATGGTCCAGATGCACATCTCTGTTCTCTAACTAGGGTGAGAAGAAGAATTTGTGCAGGAGAGGGCTCCTTTTATGGTTCAGTGGTAGCTGTATAGTAGGGCAGATGCTTTTCATGTTTAAAATCCCATCCCGATTCAGTCTCCAGAATCTTGGTCCTCAGCTCAGCAAGTCTGGGGACCACATTTCTCTACCTGGAAAGGTGCTGCTAGCTAGAGGAGTCGGGAGTGCATTTGAAGCTCCTCCGGCTCAAAGGAGGTCGAGGAAAGCCAGCCCTGGCCACTGGCTTTGGAGAAGAGATGCTTCCTCAAAGAAGCCACTGGGTGCCTGCAGGGCGGGGGTCAGCTGACCCTGAAGCAAGGCAGCAGCCGGGGCCCATGGATTCTGTTGGGGCCCACGGATGCTGACTCCCTACTCTCCTCTGATGCCTACACTCCTGCCCTCCCACTCCCTGCTTGCGAGCGCTCTATTGTTTGTACTCCCAGGCGCATCTGCTGCCCAGTGCTGCCAGAGCAGGGGATGTGGGGGGTGCACAAAGCATCAGCATTACTGGTGACCAGCCCTGTAGCTAGGGAATTTTTTGGGAGGGGGCCTTGGGGGGCACCAGCTAATTAAGTCAAAGCACAACGCAGGCGGCAAGTTGGGGCACTTTGGGGTCAGCCCGGGAAGGAGGGGGCCCAGAAGAAACACTAGGGGGCCAGGCCCCGTGGGCCCCACGTTAGCTATGGGCCTGCTGGTGACCATAGCAGCGGCACTCCTAGCACCATTGGGGGAAAGGCATGCAGGCAGTGTGGGCAGCTGTGGCTGCAGGTGGTAGTAGTAGGCATAGGAATGCCCTGGGGCACTCTCTTCCCAGGTCCCCTCCCCAAAACCTGCAACAAGCCTTGGGTGCCTAAAAGCCCACCAGCACCCAGCACACCGGGGACCACTGGCCTCAAGGCAAGAGAAGAAAACTTCCATAGAGGAGAGGTTTTCGGCAACTGATGCTCATCCTCCAGCCACAGTCAGGAAAGCAGCACCCGCTGAAACAGCCTTGTCTGCTCACCTGTTCAAGACCCAAGAGACCTGCTTGCTCTCCTGCACACAGGACGAGGAAGGGAGAAGTCCACAGTCAGGATCCTCAGGGGGCTTCCCCCCCCCTTTGCAAACAGCAGCCAGACAAGCCCTCTGTTTGGCTCAGGATTACAGCCCGAGAGGAAGGGGAGCTTAACTATTGGTTGCCTTAAAGCGCAGAGTAAATGATTAAGAGCCAACACCACTGCTTGCTTAAAAAGTAAAAGTTCTGTCTTTACTAAAATCAAGGGAGGGGAACTTTGGAGGTAAAACAAAGAAAATACATTCTAGCTTCTAAGTTACATCCTGATGGCTACATGGCTAAAACTATAAGATGCTTTCTTCTTCCTCTGAAAACAAACAGCAGAAGACCTACAATAAACATGCAAAACTGCATACATGATCAAAGCAAAACTTCAAATCCATCTATTGATTAGCCAATAAAGAGGTTACAGATCACTTCATTAGGCTGCACACCACCCAGTTTCCGCAGGCAAACTTTCTACACTTCTAATTGGTTGCAGCTAAGCTAGGCAACATCCTGTTTACATGCAAACATCAATTTAACTCTCTTGTGACTGAAAGTGTCATCAACTTGCAAATATATTCCAACATTGATACACCTACCCACACAACCTGCCCATGCTGTTTGGCAACTTGAAACTTCCCCAGTGGTTCCCTGGCCCGCTCGGTAACCCTACATAGCTGCAGCTAGTGCAGAGTGCAGCGGCTAGGTGTCTGATGGGTCTTCCCATGAGGGACCACATCCAGCCTGCCCTGAAGGCACTGCACTGGCTGCTGATAGCACACCAGATTCACTTCAAGGTGCTGGTTCTTACCTTTAGAGCCCTTTATGGCCAGAGTCTGACTTATCTGAGGGACCACCTTTCCCCATATATACCCCAGAGAGCACTACGGTCAGGGTCACAAAACCGATTGGCCCTCCCAGGTCCCAAGGACGCCAGGCTGGCTGCAACCAGGGCCACAGCTTTCTCGGTGGTGGCTCCACACTGGTGGAATGATCTCCCGGAAGAGATCAGGGCCCTGTGGGACCTTTTACAGTTCCACACGGACTGCAAGACGGAGCTCTTCCACCAGGATTTTGTTGGGTATTACAAGTTGAAAACACTCAGTATATCTGGGGTTAAATGTTTGTTTATGTTACTCACAGGAAGTAACATGTTTCTCATATAACCAATGTTCTTTAGCTATAGAAAGCCCGGGAATTTTCTCCCTGATCTAGGAATTTGTTTGGGTCTAAAGTGTCAAGGTATATTACCATTTTACGGCTTCTCTTCCCGTCTTTGTTTGGTGTTCTGAAGAGCAGCCATAATCTCTCTCTTCTAGTTTTGTCTTTGTAGTGTAAGGATGTAGCCTATTATGCTTTTTTATTTTCATCCCAGTTACCATTCCCCATGCTAGAATTTAGTAAAAACTTTATATTTTAATCACACATGGACTCTCAATCTGAATTATTTTACTCAGGCTCTGCTGGACTATCTTATCTCTGCTAAATAACATTTTTTTCAATATCTCACTATCACCCAACAGCTTTTAACTAGGAGCCGCCACCACTATCAATAGCAACTGAAACCTGTAGAGCCTGGTCCCCGGTTGGTTACTGACAGCCTGTGCATGCTGGTCATATCTGAGGAAGAGCAGTGAGTTGTATACTTAATTTATGGAAGGCACTCATGTGGCAACGCCATTGATATGACATCAAAAAACATAGCTAGCACTTTACTATTGTATTGATGAACTCTTTTTAAATGTTTTATGGAAATTCTGATTGTTATTATGTATTTTACCGTGTGTAAGCCGCCCTGAGCCTGCTCCGTGTTGGCATCTGCAGATTGAGTACCAAGCAAGATGACAACTAGTCAAAGAGATCAAAATGATCTAAACTGACAGTTACATGATCACATGATGTACTGGTTGCATCAGCCTACTGAGGGAGTCACTATGACTCAACATCTGCTCAGCGATTGGCTGTGTGTATGTATATATTCTGTACAGTTCTTACAGTCTGAAGCCTGTGTGGTTACTTGGTGCCTGACGAAGCATTTTGTTGGAGTGTAAGCTGAATGCTAAGCCTTGTTGGACTGTGTAAATAGTGTAAATAAATATAGCTCTGCACAGCAGCAGTGTGCGTGGCCCTTCTTTACTGCAAACACTGTCACTCCGGCGGGGAGGGTGGGGTATAAATTGGAAAAATAAATAGTTACAACTTGATGCAGTTTTTAATTGGAACTACAGGTCCGCAGGGCTAAGTTATAGAATCTGTTTTCAGAAGCAGAACTCAGCAGTGAAACATGAGAAGTAATAATAATGACCGCCAGAGAAGAAATAGCCACTGAGCATCTGCAGCGTAATTGCAGGTAGAGCTTTCACAGTGAAGAGCAACGGTACAGGCTTCTGGATAACGTTCAGACAAGACCGAGCCCTGAAAGCTCTCATTTCAGACATTCAGTACAGGTGCCTGTGGCTTAGTAGGAGAGCAACTGCTTTGTGCACAGAAGGTTTGAAGTTCAGCTCCTGCAATCTCCAGTGAAAATATACCAGGGGTTGGGAAAGTCCTTTCTCTGTCCCACCGTAACCACTACAACCCACTGATTCTCTTTTTGGAAAGCCAAATGGTATTAAAGAGATACAAGAAATATGAGGGAGAGGGAGGTGAGGAAATGGCCCTACCATGAGACAACATCAAATGATTGCCTCATTAAGTGGATTTTAGGTACCCTTAAGATGTGCCATGTGGGAAACTGATTTGACCTCCAGGGGAAATTCTCCTGCAACAGCCCCACTGAAATGGGGATGGGGATGACATCAGTATTATTCTCCTCAGAAACCGAAGTGAAGTGGAATTGAAGGAAGTGAAACAGGAAAATGTTGATCAATGCTCATAATCTTTATCTTACAGCCTTCCTTTAGACCTTCAAACAGAAGCAAATGTTAGTTTTTCTCTGTGTGTTCTCCAGTGCTCGTTTTGTCAGTAAAAATCCAGACAATGTGGTGTAACAGTCAGTGTGTCAGAGGAGGGTCTGAGAGGCCCCGACTCCCTGCCCTGCAATAAAGCTCACCAGGTGATCTTGTGGGCAAGTCTCTCTCTCAGCCTAACCTACTCCACAGGTTTGTGGTCTGGGGAAAAAAATGAGTAAGTGAAAACTATGTACACAACTCTGAGCTCCCTGGATCAAGAACAAGATATAAACGTACTAGACAGGTTTTTATTTTTTTATTTTTTGCAAACTATACAGTGTAATTTCTTAACTAGCAAAGTTGAGAAGGCTAAAGAAAAAGAAACTCAGTTGATTGATTTAGCAGTAATAAACTGGCAGGGGGCGCTCTAACTTCACAGTTTATACCGCTTAGGCGCTGAACTTTTGTGATTCTGCCCGCAGTCACGCTTGCGGTTGAAACAGTGAAGTAACAGAATGACCTGTTTTCTATTAGTTCTGCCAAAGATAACATGAAATACACCCAGCAGCAGATGCAGTTCTGACAGGATTCAAGAATGACTCCAGGCTCTGATGGGGATGCCAGAACTTGCAACGATAAACATTTTTCTTACCAACACATAAATGCGCTCTCTCTCTCTCTCTCTCATCTAAATCTGCTGCCAATGTTGTGAAGCACTGGGTAAGATCTTCCATTCCCTCCAGTTGTCATAATTGTTATTAACATGTGGCATTTATTTACTATGTTTCAGGTGTTTAAAACACTTCACAGTAATCCTTACAGCCCTATTGAATAGCTCAGCAGTTAGAATTATTTCAGTGCCTCCGGCTGTTATTTCTAAGACAAGGTGGTGGTCCGTCCCCCGTCCCCCCCCCCCAGCAAATCATCCACTACTGGACACAGCAGCTGGTCAGAGCCTGAAGGCTACAAGATTTAGGAAGGGGGTACACATAACAACAACAACAAAATGAGGTGGCCGTGAAACAGCAGAGGCCTGAGGTGGTAGAATACACTGCACTGCTACATGCTGCAAATGGAGAATCGTGGAGGGCCACATTTTGGAATGGTTCCCCGTGCTAAATAGAAAAACAGTACAGCATACAAGGCTAGGGACTCAAGCCTTTCTCCCTGCTGCGCTTTTTTTTGGGGGGAGGGAGAGAATCCTGATTCAGTCAGGATGCAACACCTGCAGTCTTAAGTGGTGCAGTCCATTCTGCAGTAGCCTTGGGTCTCAAACACTTTGGTCTCCTGCAGTTGAAGAGTAACTGAGTTATTAAGATCACAAGGTCTATGCCAAGAGACCATGCTCAAGATCACTAACAGAGGAGCGATTCCTGGTATTGGGTCATTCAAACATTAAAGTTGAGTATGGCTAGATGCCAGCAAAGCTTGATATTTCCTCATGACACTCTGAAGATGTCATCATTGCCACCCCCACCGAAGTACAGGCCAGCTTGCAGAGGTCCATAAGAGGCCCCTGTCTGAAGAGCTTGCGGTCTAAATGGAGCCCATGAAAGGGGAGGGTAGAGCCAGTGTGGCAGGGAGAGTATATGACTTGCTCTCTTGAGATAACCATGTGGTGTAGTGGTCTGAGTGTCCGACTAGGATCTGGGAGACCCAGGTTCGAACCCCCACTTTGCCATGGAAGCTTGCTGGGTGACCTTCAGCCACTCATGCACTCTCGGCGTATCTCGCAGGGTTGCTGTGAGGATAACATGGAGGAGAAGGTAATGATGTGAGCCGCTTTGGGTTCTCATTGGGGAGAAATAAATAAACAGATAAACACTATACTGTGTGGCTCCATTACCCTCAATGTAATACGTGCCAAAGTCATTCATTATTCATCACTCAGTGGTCCTTTCCATGCTAGACTTCCCCTGAAATGTACAGAAATCAGGCTGTAAGTAAATAATGTTCTGGTGAATGAGCCCATATTGGCCAGTCCATCAAGATCAGTATTGTCTACTCAGACGGATAGTGGCTGTCTAGGGTCTTAGGTAGTGATTTTCCACATCACCTGTTACCAGATCTGTTTAGCTGGAGATACCAGGGATTGAACCTGAGACTTTCGACCTGCCAAGCACATGCTCAACCCCTGTGCCACAGTTTCCTTATGAAAAAGCCATTGGCCTTTTACACTGATGGCTGCAGTAGGTTATAGAAATTATGAGAAGTCAGGAGGGAAAAGAGAGGTGGAGAGAGAAAGAATCTGCCCCTATAATATTCAAACTTGAGCTCTTTCTAATTGTTAGATGCCTGTTAGATGGTTTAGTATTTAATTTCTTAATTTCTTAATTCAGCAGAGTTTAGCAGAGTAAAAATGAGTCTGAGTCCATGGTAGTTTCAAAATATAAAAAGTTTACTAACAACCTATCAAGGGTAGGGTAAACAGGAGGTAAAATAACAAAGAGCTTTATTTCTACATCCTCATGTCTAGATAGACTTCCTTACATGGCTAAGGTCTAATGGAGAGAGATGGAGACTGGAGCTTCTTCTTGCTCAGGGACAAAGAGCCATAAAATGCTAAATAGTAACACTCCATTCCCCAATCAGAACAACAAACTAGATCTGTATCTGGCGGGCTTTCTAACTCTCTAAGCAGATAGGATACAAACAAACATGTGATTCAGAACACAGCATTAACTCAGTAAATACTGAATAGAAGTGTTCTAACTTGTAACTTCCAACACTAATGAAATAGCCTAATAGCAGATACAGGATAAACCTGTCTTCTGGTACATGTAGAGCCTTCTGTTCCTCTAAGAAGCTCAGGGCAATGAGCAAAAGCAAGTACTTCTTCACATGACTATTAATTTGTGGAGTACTATTGCAAGGTGTGAAGACAGCCTCTACATTGGGTGATCTTTGGATCTGATTGTTCTCTTACCTTGTGAAGAATGCAGTGATTGGGAAGCTATTTTCATCATCTGTTTTCTGGTACCAAGAAGATTTTTTTTGTTCCAGTTGCTGATTCTCATCATAACTGGTTGTTATGAGATGCCAGCTGAGAATCAAGATAAGTTTCTTCATTGAGGACTACATTTGAAGAAGAGTAGATTTTGAACAGAGTGGAGCTGAGGACTTGAAGAGGAAGAGAATCTAATCTAATCTAAATGCGTGCTCACATTTTGGTAAACAATGAGTGTTAACACATCTACCTTGGCCCCATATCTTTTATGTCAAAAGAACAAGCTCTCACAATGAAACAGCCTCCAAGGTTAACTTTGGATGGGTAACCATCTTAGCCTGTAGTCCAGTGGAACTTTAGGTCTTAACAGCATCTTAACAGCAAAGTTCACTTCATCAGATGCACAAAGTCTACATCCACTAGGTTGATGCATTTGAACGTTGTGAATATAAATCCATCCATCTAATGGAGGTACACGTCAGGCTTCTGCAAAACTGATCTCACAAAAGTTTATGCTGTCTTTCTGATTTTGAGCTTTGAGCAGAGGAATAAGAAAGTATCTAAATCCCGAAGGGCGATCCTACCACACAGGGGAGCAATGGAAGAAAGCTAAGGACCTCCTCAGAAGTATCTAGTAGTCTGTCAAGCTGTGTCTGGAAACAGAATATCGAATTAGACAGTCTGCTCCAACAAGGTGGTTATTGACTTATATATTATCATTCTCTTAAATGGTGGAGAACATGAAGAGTATTCAGCTCATCCAGTTGGTTACTCTTGTCTGGTGAAATCTTGGCCCTTTTGGTGCCTGCGAAAAGGTGTCATTCGGCCTGCCCATATATCCAGACATTTTGGATGCAGATTCTAACACAAATTAAAATCATCACGGGACTTGACTTACCTGTGCTTCCTGAAACAGTCCTGTTGAACGCTCATCTGTGAAAGGAAAATTCAAAAATTATTAGTCTCGATGCTACTAGCTATAGCTAGGATTACCATTGCTCAGAAATGGAAAAGAAAGACAACTCCTGATCTACCAGGCTGGCTAAACAACATATGGGACCATTTTATCTATGGGAAAATAACATATCAACAATCCCAGAACTCTATTGAAACATTTCAAGCAACCTGGTTCCTGGTAGTCCAGTACCTGGCAGAAGGAAACATCGTTCCGAAAAATGAGTACTTTAAAAATCTTCTTCACTTTTAACACAATTACAGACTCCTGTGACAGACTTATGCACAAAGCTCATATCTAATCATACACTCCATTTGTTATACAGTTGATTTATATTTCATGTTTGCACTTTTCTTATGCACTTGTTGTTAACCAGTTATATTGTTGGTAAAATAATAAAAACTTAAATTATATTTAAAAAGGTGTCATTCCGCTTGGAATGTTAAACAAAAATCCAGTCCCTGGATCAGCCTTGCAGCCTCTAAAGCCATCAGGGTCCACTAGATGTCACTGGATCCTAGCCCGCCGATCCTCCCAGACATCTCACTTGGAAACAGGTTTTCTGAGCATCCTGGGCACCCCCTGCCCTGGGAGCCTTCTCCTGAGTAAGCCCTGCTGAAATCCATGGGAGCAAGGTGAGACCAGCTGTTGCAGCCCTCCTGTCCACTCACTTCAATCGATTGTGGCTTGCCCAGTTGAACAACTCTGATGATGGGGCCTATGGCGTGTTCAGGGAAGATGCTTGTAGAAGGGTGACTGCTTCAGGGATGGGCTGTGGGGATTTGTACATTATGGACAGACAAGTTGCCTCTCCTGTAGCCCCACAGAAAGAAACCACCTGGAATGGAGCAGGTTAACAGCCCAATCAAAGGCTCCCTTCTTTCTTTTCCTTTGCCCCTCTGTGTCACATTCTTCGATTTCAGATGAGTCAAACCACTTGTTTATTTATTTAGAGCTTTTAGACCTGAGGATACTGAAGCCACTTACAACACCCTTCTCTCCTTTTACATTTTGCTCATACAACAACAACCTTGCCAGGTAGGTCAGACCAAGAAACAGTGGCTGGCCCAATGTCACCCAACTTGTTCCTGTGGCAGAACGGGGACTTGGACCTGGGTCTCCCAGACCCCAGCCTGCTACCACACGACACGGAACTTGACTTGAACAAGTGTCAACAGGAGGGCTATTTCAAATTCCCATGGAAATTCAGGGTGGAAGGGAACAGATTCCTTCTGGGAGAGGAACAGGGTGTGTCCCCAGTGTTAAATGCCACTGGCAGAACCCTGTGTGGTGCCCCCCGCCCAGGTGGACTGTGGCATCGACAGAACTAGCAAGGAAATGGTCGCTGGCTGCTGCTGCTGTCAGTATGGAATGCTTTTCTGGAACTTATTTTCTGGATTTCCTCCCCCCCCCCCCAATTCCCCCAAGGACCTCAGAATGCTGGACACCATTTTTCCTTCTTCCGTTTTATCCTTCCCACAACCCCCTGAGATGGGTCAGGCTGAGAGGAAATGACTCGCTCTGGGTTACCCAGCGAGCTTTGGTGGCAAAGCTGGGATTTGAACACCCCTCTCCCAGAACCCTCGTCCAAGACTCTGTTGCTTCTGGCTCTCCCACCCAGCCTGTGGAGGTAAGGAGGAACCCTCACCCCTGCTGCCGGAAGGGGTGTCATTCCTGTCAGAGCAGGCCCACTTCTTCCAGGGGAGGACCGTGCCACCCCTGGCAGAGGGGGAGGGAGAGACTTGCAGCCACTGTTGTTGCAGAAGGAAATGGGGCTTCTGTGGGTGCCCCATTTGATGGCCATCCCTGGTGCTTGCCCTGGAGGCAGGCGAGAGCCTCAGGAAGGTCTAAAGACCAATACAGGTTCACCTGAGATTAAATTATGAAGGAGGTAGGAGGAAAATAAGAATGTGAAAATATAATTCAGTTGCATGTGTTTTGGCTAACTTTTCCTACTGTGTGATTGGGAAAGCAGCCTTCTTAAAACAGGCCTGTCAGAGCAACTCTCTTAGTGGTTTTGAATCTTACCCTTCCTCTAAGGAGCCCAGGGTCATGAATCACAGGGAATATGCCATTTAATCTTCACAAGAGCCATGTGAGGCAGGCCAGGCCAAGAAATG
>NW_015161564.1:45000-46504 GCF_001447785.1 Gekko japonicus
CTATTGTTTTTCAGCAAAATTAAGCTCGGTGACTGGCTCCTTGTCTTTGCACTAAGCCTTTATCTAAAGGCAAAATCATCTGTTTCTTGTATAAAATTAAGCACTGTGACTGGCTCCTTGTGTTTGCACTAAGCCTTTATCTAAAGGCAAAAATCCCAACAGGTGCCAAAGCTCAGGCTTCCTACTTCTCTGGTCCTTGCCTGCAGCAGCATCTGGAGCTTGCCGATGCCAAGAGCCGGGAGCAGAGGGCGAGGGGGGAGCAGCTGAGATGCACCTGAGCTCGGGATGCTGATGGAGAGCTAGGCGCCACAGCAAGCCTCCGGAGTCCTGAGCAATGAGGAAATCCAGGGGCAAGCACAGCAAATCAAGAGGGCGTGTGTGTTTCCTTCTGGGTTGTTTTGGCTTGGTTGCCATGGCCTCCTCCTCCATAGCCAGGCTCTTGTGTCGCTGACAGGGAATCTACTGGACTTGCAGAAGTCCCGTCTCCCCCCAAGCCCATGGGAAGGTCCTTTGTTATTATATTTAATTCCTTTATGCCTCACCTTTCTACCTAGTGGAGCCCCAAAACATCTTAGGTCATTCACTTCCCCTCCATATTCTCCTGACAACAACCTTCTGAGGTAAGTTTGGCTGAGAGAGCCTGGCCAGGTCTCCCAGATCCTAGCTGGACACTCTGATCACTACACCACACTGGCTGCTGTAATGTCAGACTTCAGATTCTCTTGATCAGTGTCTCATTTTTATTGCCAAATCCCACCCTTCTTTCCTATCAAGGGCTCATGAGACTGTTCACCATGCCACATCATGTCACCCAGCCAGAATATGAATACCTCCTTTGGCCTTCCGTGCCTTTAACAGCAACCTGACAGGCTGGCATTCCACAGGTGTTGAAATCCCACAGGTACTATCTCCAGTGTGAAGGAGCATGGATAAAGGAAAAATAATCTGCTGGATTCCTGACTTCCGTACGGTATTAAATGTAGAGGAACCATAAAGTCAGGGGAAAATATGCTGCCATTTTATTTAGTAGCTCAGGCCACTGTCTCTAGATTTTCTTATCAGAATTTAACAGCATGGCCCCTGCTGGATCGAACTGAAGGTCCATGTGGTCCAGCACCCTGACAGTGGCCAGCCAGGAGGCCCTGTGAAGCCCTCAAGCAGAACATGGAGACAATAGCCCATCCCTCAGCACTCCAGAAGAGCACTACCTCTGAACATGGAGGTTCCTTTTTTTTTTTTGAGCCCCCGGAGGGGATTTTTTATTATTTTTTATCACTACAAAAACTACAACAGAAAAAAAGGAAGGGGAAACTACTTATATGGGATAAAGTAAAGAACCCTCTACTAACTAAAAGCCCAAGAGAGGAGATCCTCCAACTAGCTTAGTTACATCAAGTCTTCTCATCATTGATCCCTTTATAAACTGAGTCAAACATTTATAACACTTTTCCTTTAAAGCTTAAATTTAACTGTCTAGAAACAGTACCCCCGATCATCCCATAAC
>NW_015161564.1:46757-46891 GCF_001447785.1 Gekko japonicus
GCAACCGCTTTCAGGATTGCATCCCTCACATGCCTCTTCGAGAATCTTACCACAATTTCCCCAGGCAGGTTATTTTTCTTTACGAAGCTTGAATATGATCTATAGACCACATCCATGTCGTTAAGCAGCGATTC
>NW_015161564.1:48161-64890 GCF_001447785.1 Gekko japonicus
TCCCCTCTGTTCTTTGGCATGCCCTGGAAACGAAGGATCATGTTGGCCTTTTCCATTTGGACTTGCAACAGTTGATCTTCCATGGAGATTTGTTTCCTTTCCAGCTTTTGCACTTTCTTCTTCACCTTCTGTGTAGTTACAGCCACTTCCTTTACCTTCTCAGCATCTTGCTTCATTATTTGTATCAAATTGTTTATCTGGGTTTGTTGTGCAGTAATGCTTTGAGTCACTATAGACATCTGTTTCTTGAAGTTATTCAGCTGTTCCAGCAGAGGGCACATATAATTCGCTATAGACTTTGCCACCTCACTGGTAACTTCCGGTTTCGGGCTCTCAGACCCTTTCGCTTTCAAAAGTTTTTCTCTGTCCTTCTTCCCCGCCATCTTTATCATTTGTTGACTTTCGCAAACTTTTTAAAAGTCTCTGAATGTGCGTTTGACCGCTTAGATTCGCTTTGGTAAGTACTTCTAGGCAGTTTCCTTCGCGTTTTCTTCTTTTCCCCCCCTCAATTGCTCAAAAGTTCATGCGCATGGGAGGCGTCCCTCCCCCGCTCGCCTTTTTCCCGTTCGGTGGGGTGGGGTGGGGAGCTATCTTTTTCCCTTTACAAAACGCTTTGAAATTGACTCACATTCATAATTGGTCATTCGACCTCGCTTTCATTTCATTTCTGCCACATGATCTCCTGCGCTTGCCCCAGTCAGTGTCACTAAGTCCATTCGGTCTCACAGCATGGAGAACCGTCGGAACGAAGAGGCGCCTCAATTCTCCAGCATTCCGCCGTCGAAGAGGCAACCTCTTAAAAGTTCCATGGCCAGGGTCCCTTCACTGGGCCCCTGGGGGGGGTTGCGAGCCTGCGCACCCCGTTCTTCAGCTGGAGCGCAGCTTCACCCCCGGGAGGTCCAGGAGGTGAGTCTGGTAGCACGCTGCCATAAACCGGAAGCTTGAGGTTCCGTTCAGTTATTGTGACTAACAGCTACTGTCCTGCATGAAGGTATCCAGTTGCCTACAACAGCCATCCTTGCCAGTGGCCATCACTGCATCTTGGGAGCAAAGGGGCAAGTCTCCCAGCCTTTCAGTGAAATCAACAAGAAAGTCAACCCTGCAGGGAGGGCCTGGACAATGAGTTTCACTAAGTAGTTACCTGGTAGGTGGTCACTAGATTAAGACACTGGAATTAGATTTGAGGTCAGTGAAGGTAAAAACCACAACAATTAAGATGCAAAAAAATAGGAGGGGTGGAGCACTGCTGCAAGATGGCAAATGCATTTGAAGTGAGCTCCTATCCCCTGCTCTCTCTCTAACTGACACAGACACCTAAAAATGCGAAAAACTATGGGAAAGTTGACTGGAGCAAAACCCAAGCCAACTCCCAAAGAATCCAAGATGGTAAAAACTTTTTCAAAGTAGGAGACGCCTTAACTCCTTCTCCAAAGCCCAAAATGGCACCCAGTGACAAAATAACAAAACCTGATTCCAGAAATAATGAAGACCCTCTCTGAAAAAAGATCTATTAGACTTGAGAGAAGACCTTTGCCAATATTTTAAGACCTCCATGATGGAACTCTTGCAACCAGTGCACTCCGAGCTCAATGACCTCACTACAGAAATAAAAAAGATTTCAAAGGTGGTGGAAAACACAACTGAACTAGCCATGGCAATACAAGAAGAGGTCAAAATGCTCCAAGGAACAGAGAAAGCTATGTCAAAGAGAATACTCACCTTAGAAAACCATTGGAGACTGCATAATTTGAAAAATCATGTCCTTTGTTTCCTCATGGTTGGCAAAGGCTATGAATTTGGAGGAGGGGGTTGCACCTATCATAGCAAGAGTGATCCAAGTGAGTCCCATGGCAGAAGCATGACATGGTTATCCAAGGGACATACTGGCACAGTTTGTTTACCTCAGGCATGTGATAAAGTTTTATGTGAGGCTCGACGGAAGGGTGCTCTACTCTAAAACAAAAATAAAGTTTGGATTTTACTGGATCTGCCACCAGAAGCGCTTGAAAAAAGATTACTAAAAGTATTTGCAGCTAAATACTTTGGTGCAAATATCCGTTTTCGATAGAGCCCAACATCAGATATACTTGTCTACAGAAACAGCTCTTTACTTCAAGCTACAGATGTTGTTTTGGGGAAGACACTACTTGCTGCACTTCAACTGCAACATACTCCAGAGGAAAAGGAGGCTCTACCATATGCAAGTCAACCTAGAAAGAACCCAAACCCACCTGATGCAGATTAAGCCCTGGCAAGACTCTGTAGTAACTTGGGTGATCTTAAATCTATGTATTAATATTTGCAAAACGCATGCCTAGTTTAATTATGAGATATAGGTAAAAATCTTTATTTAACATTGATTGTACGTTTATATCTTTGTACTAGTTAAATAATTAAGTAATACTGTTCACCTGTTAATTTATTCATTTAAGTATAAATATGGGGGGGGGAACGGTTTAGTTTATATACCTTGAGGTTTAGAAATCTTATTATACACATAGAGTTAAAATGTTGTACAATTTATTAGAGAGATCTTTAAATGTTTAAATCTTTAAAATGTTATTAAGTCATATTGATTAAAACAATATAGAGTGATAAGAGATGATATTAAAGATGAATATTTACAAATAACTTCAATAGTAGAATAATTTTATTGATAATTATAAATAATTGGAATGTTTTGAATTAAAATGTTATTAATTTAATTTAATGCTGTAGATTAAGAAAACTTTTTTGCATTTAGTATGGAGTGAATGGAATTCATGAGACAGTAAATTTAAAGCGTTTTATGCAATAATAGTCAGAATATGAGAGAGGGGGGGGATAATACCATTAAAAAGAGTGGTTTATAACTTAATTCCCTCCAAATTTAGTTTAGAAAGAATTCTAGAAAGGGAAGATTATAAGTAAATTCCCTATTCCCCTCGTATAGAGTGGACTTGGACCCCAGCCCCTCTAAGAGCTTTATATTAAGTTAGTTAATTATTTTAGATAAGTTTTTTAGATAGAGGATTTAGGAGTTTGAAAGGTAGCCAATTTAATTAAGGCTCGGGGATATTATTAGCACTTGCATTTTGGTTAGAATACAGACATAGAATTTTATTGGAATTTTATAAGCAATTGCAGTGGCACATCGTTACAAAGTTAACACTTGGAACTGTAGGGGATCCTCCTCAGGAGGATCTCAAATGTAATGTCTAAAGAACACCCTAATTTTCTTTGCCCTCAGGAAACCCACTTGAAAAAAACTGTAGCACAATTTTTTAAAGACTAAATGGTTTACACAATGCTTTCAGGCCCCTGGATTGTTGAAGACAAGAGGGGTGACTGTTTTGATTTCAAAGAATATACCTTTTCAGTGTCAATAGACAAGAGTAGATCTAAGAGGCAGGTTTATCTTTGTTAGGGGCGAGTTGGATGCATCTCCACTTACTATTGCCTCCATTTACACCCCTAATTTAAATCAGCAATTTTTTATAAAGGACACTTTTAAACAATTGACAGATTTCCAAATAGGTGAAGTAATAGTGGACTGCAATCTGAATTTTATAGTTGTCTCAAATTTGGATAAAACACACAAGAGACAAAATTCCAGAAAGTAACAGCATAACCTAACAGAACTTAGCAACATTTTAGACCTTTATAATTCGGGAGATGTCTGGTGCACTCTTAATCCAGGAACCAGGCAATATACTTATTATTCATTTATCCATGACATATACACACACATCAACTATTTTTTAGTGGCAAAATCTTTATTAAACTACATAGTAATAAAGATGAATATTTACAAATAACTTCAATAGTAGAATAATTTTATTGATAATTATAAATAATTGGAATGTTTTGAATTAAAATGTTATTAATTTAATTTAATGCTGTAGATTAAGAAAACTTTTTTGCATTTAGTATGGAGTGAATGGAATTCATGAGACAGTAAATTTAAAGCGTTTTATGCAATAATAGTCAGAATATGAGAGAGGGGGGGGATAATACCATTAAAAAGAGTGGTTTATAACTTAATTCCCTCCAAATTTAGTTTAGAAAGAATTCTAGAAAGGGAAGATTATAAGTAAATTCCCTATTCCCCTCGTATAGAGTGGACTTGGACCCCAGCCCCTCTAAGAGCTTTATATTAAGTTAGTTAATTATTTTAGATAAGTTTTTTAGATAGAGGATTTAGGAGTTTGAAAGGTAGCCAATTTAATTAAGGCTCGGGGATATTATTAGCACTTGCATTTTGGTTAGAATACAGACATAGAATTTTATTGGAATTTTATAAGCAATTGCAGTGGCACATCGTTACAAAGTTAACACTTGGAACTGTAGGGGATCCTCCTCAGGAGGATCTCAAATGTAATGTCTAAAGAACACCCTAATTTTCTTTGCCCTCAGGAAACCCACTTGAAAAAAACTGTAGCACAATTTTTTAAAGACTAAATGGTTTACACAATGCTTTCAGGCCCCTGGATTGTTGAAGACAAGAGGGGTGACTATTTTGATTTCAAAGAATATACCTTTTCAGTGTCAATAGACAAGAGTAGATCTAAGAGGCAGGTTTATCTTTGTTAGGGGCGAGTTGGATGCATCTCCACTTACTATTGCCTCCATTTACACCCCTAATTTAAATCAGCAATTTTTTATAAAGGACACTTTTAAACAATTGACAGATTTCCAAATAGGTGAAGTAATAGTGGACTGCAATCTGAATTTTATAGTTGTCTCAAATTTGGATAAAACACACAAGAGACAAAATTCCAGAAAGTAACAGCATAACCTAACAGAACTTAGCAACATTTTAGACCTTTATAATTCGGGAGATGTCTGGTGCACTCTTAATCCAGGAACCAGGCAATATACTTATTATTCATTTATCCATGACATATACACACACATTGACTATTTTTTAGTGGCAAAATCTTTATTAAACTACATAGTAACTTCTGATATTGGAACACAGACAATCACCGACCATTTCTGAGTAACATGTATTTTTGCCAAACAAGATACTGATGGAAAAGCCCATATTGGACATTAAACAAATTGCTTTTACAAAAAGAGATTATATGTGAAGAAATAACTAAAAATATAGAGGAATATTTCAAATTTAAGGCTAGCTGTGGTGCCTCTCAGGAAACTGTTTTGGATGCCTTTAAGGCAGTCTTAAGAGGGAAAGTTCTCTCCTTTGCATCATCCTATAAGAAAGAAAGACAACAAATAATATTAGAACTTCAAACCATAATTACAACTCTAGAAAAGAGGCATATGAAGTATGGAGGAAAGAGAACATTGAAGAAATTTAACCAAGAATGTAAAAAGCTGGAGTTATTAGAAACTTATATATGTTATATATATTGTTCTTGAAGTAAAAACTTTTATTCTTGAAGTAAAAATTTCACAACCCCCCCCTAGATCTATCAAAATGGTTAAGCAGAGAGTTTTCCATAGAAACACCTTCAACCTTAGTCATGTCACTCATATATATTTCAAAATCTTTATAAATCTGAATGACCACAACAGGGACCTATATTGGATTACCTGAAAGCTATAAAATTTAATGTAAAACTCACCAAAGAACATATCAGTTTTTTGGAACACACAATTACACATTCTGAACTAATTGATTCTATCATGAAAATCAAAAACAACAAAGCTCCCAGCAGAGACGGCCTGCTGGTTGAGTTTTATAAAAAAATTAAAGACTCTGTTTTTAATTTCTCTGGTTGACACTTGCAACAATGTTATGGTCAAGGGTGTAATACCTAAATCTTGGAAGGAGTCAAGAGTAATTGTGATTCCAAAAAGTGGAAAAGATAAACTAGGGCCCCGGTCACACGGCAAAGTTGCCGCGGGAGAGGCACGGATGGTGGGCAGATTATCCGGGCACGATCACACCCCAACATCTGGGAAGTGGAGCGCACCTGTGGCTTATCGCCTACAACACGCGTTAAAAACGAGTACCTCCAAGGTACTAGTAAACGTTTGCCACGGGCTGCCTCCAGATGCCGGTGGTGTGATTGCACCAGCACGTGGCATTCCCCTCCGGTCCCTCATTTACCCACCAGCACCGAGGGAAGGACCCGTGGTGTGCCGCCTGCGCGTCTGATCGTGTAATGGCGGATCAAACTGCACCGGGGCAATTAGCCATGCCTCCCCCCGTGATATCCTGCCCGTGTGACGGGGCCCTAGATCCAGCTTTATATAGGCCAATTTATATTTTAAACCATGACTTCAAAAGTTTTTCTACAGTTCTGGCTACTTGTATAAACAAAATAGTAGCAAATTATATACATCAAGACCAGAAAGATCACTAACAGATAACGTTAGAAAATCACTGAATATAATCACTGATTATAATTCCAGAGGGCTCTATGATCTGCCAATCAGCATCTTCTGGTTGTTCCCGGCCCCAGGGACATCTGAACTCGGCTAGGGGCATGGGTTTTTTTGCCCTGGCCCCTACCTGGGGTGGTGGAATGGGCTCCCATATGAGATCAGGGCCCTGCGGGACCTTTTATAGTTCCACAGGGCCTGTAAGACGGAGCTTTTCCACCAGGCTTTTGGTTGAGGTGGTGGGTGTCCCCTCTTCTATTGGGCCTCCCCCCCAGTTCAGATCTATGCTTACCAGTTAGGAACCCCAATCTGAAAAACCTCATCCATTGATGCACTGACTAGCACATAGGAATATAGTATTTTTATTGATGTATTTTAATTGTTTTTAAGTTTTTGTATGTGGAAAGTGATGGAACCTGTCCTGAGCCTGCTATGTGGGGAGGGGGGGATACAAATCCAATAATATAAAATAAATCATAAATAAATAAATTATTGTAAACACAATCATATTAACTCCATTTTGTTGGCTCTCAATGCGAAGAAAGCGTTTGACAAAGTTGAAATTCCTTATTTACAGTTTTAAAATATATGGAATTTGGATCTAATTTCTTGACCTCTATAGCTTCAGTCTATCAAGACCCAATTGCACAAATTAGCATAAATAACTACTGATCATATGACTTAAATCTATTTAGAAGGATGCGGCAGAGCTACCCCTTATCACCCCTTCTTTGATATAGGGGTTTGGTGTAGTGGTTAGGAGCACAGACTCTATTCATGGAGATCCAGGTTTGATTCCCCACTCCTCCACATGCAGCTGCTGGTGTGACCTTGGGTCAGTTACAAGTTTTTTCACAGCTGTTCTCTCACAAGCAGTTCTCGAGAGAGCTTTCTAAGCCCCACCTACTTCACAGGGTTTTTGTTGTGGAGAGGGGAAGGAAAGGAGATTGTGAGCCACTCTGAGACTCCTTTGGGTAGTGAAGGGCAGGGTATAAATCCAATCTCTTCCTCTTTTCTTCTTCTTCTTGCTATTTCACTAGAACCCCTTGCATACTCCATAAGGCAAAACACTGATATTACGGGAATACAGATTAATTCTGAAAACTATACATTATGTGTTTTTGCAGATGATGTAGTATTTTATTTGTTTAATCCCTAGAATTCTTTAAGACATCTAATGAAAAAAATGAAGATGTTTAGTCAAATATTGGGCTTTACAATTAATTGTACTAAATCTGAAATATATCCAATTTATATTAGACAAGAAGATAAACAATCTATAATATCTGATTTTCCCTTTAGGTAGGTAACAAAATCCTGGAGATATTTGAGCATCAACATTCCTTTAAATTTAACAGACCTATATTCTTACAACTATAAACCAGTAATTAGTTCTGTGAAATCAATTCTAGAGGAAAGGGTGAAGTTAAATATGACCATATTAGAAAAAAATTATTTAGTTAAAACTTTAATTTCCCCTAAATTTCTATTTCTATTTCAAAATCTACCTATTCCTATATCATTTAAGGATCTACATGATTGACAAGCTCTTGTTTCTAATTATATTTGGCTAAATAAAAAACCCGGAGTAAGTTTTACTTTACTGACCAAGCCCACCAAGTTGGGTGGACTAGGTCTACCCAACCTGGAAAAGTATTACTAAGCAGCACTGTTGAAAAGTATTTTTTTTTGTATCACCATATTCACTAAAAGCATGGGTACAAATAGAAAAATCTCACATTATCTCAGACATACTTCATGAAGCCCTTTGGAACACTTCTAAAGACAGAGCAACACACCTATTCCTTATTTAAAATTAACATTGGATTTGTGGGATAAATATAAAAATGTTTTAGCCCCAAATATTTCACCAGTGGCCACTTTTTTGGGCAAAAAATGGTTCCCAGCAGGTCAACATTTAACAGACTATCAAAACTGGAGGAAAAAAGGTTTGTTTAGATTTTTAGACATTTGTAGTAAAGGACAAATATATACAGTACAACAATTAGAACTTAAGTATGACATGGAAATCCCCTGGCTACAGTATCACCAACTCCACCATATGCTACACAACCCTAATATTGTTTTACAGTTAAATAGACAGTTTGAAGAGGTGCTGCAGAAAGGACATCAGAATTCTAGAGGATTAATTGCTTTGCTATACTGGATTTTAAACCAAAAACTTTGGTCACAAACTTCTACTCAGCTAAAAGTATGGCACAAATATTGTGAGACTGAATTAACTGATAACCAATGGTAGAACATTTGGACTTCTAGTTTATACAATACCACTTACTTAAATATAAAATTACAGAATTTTAAACTTTACTCTAGATTGTATTTGATTCCTTTAAGGCTATATTATTCCAAAACTATTTCCACTCCAAACTATTTGGACTTCTAGTTTATACAATACCACCTCCTTAAATATGAAATTACAGAATTTTAAACTTTAGATTGTCTTTGATTCCTTTAAGGCTATATTATTCTAAAACTATTTCCACTCCAAACTCTTGAAAGGGTTGTGGATCTCAAGGAACTTTTAAATATTATCAATGGTCCTGTCCTCAAATCTATCGGGTTTTTTTTTGGGGGGGGGGATTGATTTTGATAGGAAAAATTACAAATCAATCTATTTCACTTACACCTGTATCAGCACTCCTTAACTATTGGCCTAACCAAAACATCAAAATATTAAGCAGAATTAACATCTTTATTATTGATAGCAGCAAAAATTCTTATAGCTCAGAATTGGAAATCAAACAAAATTCCCACATTAAAAAAATGGATTTTGTTGAAAAATTGTTTCTTTTTAAATCTATTTCATTTACCCCTGTATCTGCAGTTTTGTTGAAAAATGGTTTCTTTTTTAAAATGTATCAAGTAAAATCCAGATGGATACTGTAATTTACCCAAAAAAAACAAACATGGATTTTGTTTTTTATTAAGGATGTGTTATTTTAACCTTTTACAAAACTGATTGTTAAGAAAGTACAAGGTTATTGTTAATGTATTTACAGTTATTTGTTTGCAGTACTGTTAGTTATGTAATTTTAATGGAAAAAATTAAGTTTCAAAAAAAATTAAAAGACAAGAAGATTGTGAGGGAAAATAATAAATCTAAAAGTTAAGTTACTAGCTAATACAGTAAGGCAAGGTTCCAGGTTACCAAAAGTTAATCCATCTCAAGCTGAAGGTCTCAGCATCAAAGCACCTCTCTTTCTCCAGAGTTAGCCTGGGCCAGCAAGCTGTCTGGCCCACACAATCAATCAATCAAGATGGCTGTATGGTGCACAGTCACCATCAAGCAAAAGGATAGAAGCTAATGGCAAAAAGCAACTGACTATTTTATGGGTGAGAGTCTCTAACTGGCTCCAGGCCTGTTGAGCCAATCAAAACCCTTAGAGGTGATATAACTGTAGCTGGGCACATGATCTATGGGGTGACTTGACCAGTGGAAAAGAAATGAAGCTTACTGCAGATTGCTCCACCTCGTTCCCACAGGTGAAATCTATAGATAGACCTCAATTGCTAGGAATGTTAATTGGTAACTGGTGCAAGGCAGATCCTCCTTACATCCAGCTACATCTTATCCAAGCAAGGCCAACTTGCTCTCTGTGTCTCTGTCTCTGAGAACACTCTCTAGGCCACACTTGCAGCCTGAATCAATGATTTTTACAAAGACCAAAGTTTTCAAGGAACACTGTAACATTGTTAGTCTGCTAGCACACTCAGTACCAAAGCTTTGCTATGTGAAAACAGCTAGTGCACTCTGCTGCATTAATAGTGATTCCTGGCTCTACTAAAACTGGAGAATCCCTCGTTTATTGACTGCCTCTGAACAGTTGTTTCCCAGGCCATATGTAATGATAAAACATGACACTCTCCAAACCAATTCAAGTAAAAAAAAAAAAAAGCAGCTAAAATCAGTAGGAGTTATGTTGGAAGAAGCAAGTGCCCTCACCACAGTCATAAAAGAGTTAATCTGTTGTTTGTGTTTAGAACTAGTAGTTAGTTACCACACAACCATTTAGACTTTGTGTAGTTGTTCCCGCCAGAGAAAGAGGAAGTAATAATCTTAATGAAGTGAACTAATATTCTCTAACATTTGATCGATAATTTAGAACAAAATTTGAGTCCAGTGGCATCTTTAAGACCAATAAAGTTTTATTCAAAGTTTAAGCTTTTGTGTGCAAGCTTATACTTTGAATAAAACTTTATTGGTCTTAAAGATGCCACTGGACTCAAACTTTGTTCTGCTGCTTCTGACCAACATGGCTACCCCCCTGAATTGATTATTTAAAGAAAGTTACATGGTGTTTGTCACGTACTCAGGGAAAGTTTGGGGGGAACTTTCCATTTCTTTGTTCTAGAGATCACTAGGGTTTTAGCCAAGATGGAATATACATCAGGAGTCTAGTTAAACTCTTTATTATTTGTTGCTTTACATCCTAATGTAACTCTTCCCTTTAGTAAAGTTTTCTTTATAACAGAACACACAGACTATGCTCTGCCTTTTATTCCACTGTGCATTTTTATTCTGCTGTACTAGTTTCCCAACAAGTTAATAACAAATAAAGGCCCTGTTCACACAGAGAAGTTGCCATGCTAAAGACACGAATGACAGGCAGATTTTCGGTCTGCGATCACACCGCAACATCTGGGAAGCGTAGTGCACCCGTGGTTAACCTGTGTCTTCCCGCCAAAGATGCAGAGTAAAAAACTACTGCAGAAAGCACACTAGTTTCCGGAAACTGCGGGGCAGGGGCGGGCGTCTGATTGCATTTCCGCTTGAATCCTGTGGCATCTGGCGCCCATCCATGCCCGTCACAAACTGGATTTTTTTAAAATCTCCACAGGATGCGCACAAATGCCCAACGGTGCATGCGCAAACATCGATGAGGGAAAAAAACCTCCCATTTGCCACAAAAGCGATGCCTAGCAATTGCCGGTGTGATTACGCTGCGCTGCTTCTTTGCCGCTCTTCAGGATAGCCGTGTGATTGGCACCTAACGGCCTAACCACGGGAACTCGACGGCACGTGTGATCGGGCTGCTGCACTTTACTTTGCTCCGGGGCAAACAGCCACGCTTCCCCCACACACCACGTTTTCTGGCCTGTGTGACTGGGGCCTATGATGAGAAACTGAACCACTCTTCTTTGAGCCCCTCGAAAGCCTCCAAAGAGCTGAAAATCCTGGTGAAATGTTCTCTGTGCTTCTGAAAGGAGTCAAGAGAGAATAAGCTAGACAAGTTTCCAAAAGGCAAGCTTTCCTAACACAAGGCCTATCACTTACACGGCCCTGCTCTCATGGGATTATCAGTGAAATTTACTGCCATGACGAGGTGACGGCCAGTGGCCTCAATGGATTTAAAAGGATGCTGATTTAAAAGGTATGGAGGATAGTGTTGGGTGTTATAAGTCAAAACACTTCAGTATTTACAGGGTTAATTATGTTTGTTATGATCAACAGGAAGTCACATGTTTGTTTGTAACCAATCTGTTTAGACAATAGAATGCCCAGGAACTTTGGAGATAACTTGCTAGTCTGATTGGAAACCAGTGTGTCAGGTATTTAGCATATTGGCTTCTTCTTTCTCTCTTTGCTCTGACTGAGGAAGAAGACGCCGGCCATTCCCGTTTTACCTTTTAGCTGTAAGGATGTAGGCATATTAGCTCTTTGTTATTTTATATCCTGTGTGCCTTTTCCCCATGTTAGGTTTATAGTAAACTTTTATATTTTAATACACACCATGGACTCAGTCTCTTACTACTTTGTTGACTTACTCAAAAGAATCCCAACAGATAGACCTATTGGTGGCCTTTAGCCCTGAGAGTCAAATGGGACCTCTGGTTGTCAGGTACTGGGGGGGGCAGTCAGCAAGTGAGCGCTGCTGCCGGCAGATGCTGTTGGTGGGCTTCCCTGTAACATTGGGCCATTGTTGGAAAGAGAACACTGGGCTAGATGGACCCCTCTGATCTGATCTTGCATGGCTACCCTAATTTTCTTACCAATGACAATGCCATCTACAAAAGATCATAGAACCAGCAGGGTTTCACTGGCAGCTCTTAGCATTTTTGTCCTGTCATGTAAGATGCTCTATGAAATGCTCATGGATGAGATTCATGAGATGTCACCTGGGATGCTTGGGGTGAAAGGGCAGGTATATAAATATCTGAGATAAGTACATTTAAATAAGCAGAGCATTAAAAGTCAAAACCAGCTCTTCAGATTGCTCATGGAAAGAAACTGAGCCTGTATCCAACCATGCAGTTCTGAAAACTGAAGCAACGGGGGGGGGCCTCAGTGAGCTGCAGGGGAGGGGGAAATCTGGAGTTATCACTGTCCACTTGTAAATTGGCTTAAGAGAGGACAGTGATAGCTCCTTATTTTCCCTCCCCTGCAGCTCACCGAGCCCCCCTCCCCCCAATTTTGTTCCTGGAGGTCAGCAGGCCCTCAGGAACAGCACGGAAGGGGGCTGCAATGGAGAGGGACTGGTGGAAATCACTGTCTCTCTTAAGGAAATTCAAGTGCCTCTCAGTTTTTGGAATGGGTTTGACACCCCCGGCTGATGTAGGTCTGCCCAGGTGGCCCTGCTGGCTGTGTCCTCTTTTCCCCAGGTGTGGATCGATGGCAAAGGCACGAGCCCTCTCAGTAGCACTTCCAGTTGTACTGAATCTTTTGTCAGATACACATATCTGTCACTACTGTTCTGGGAAGTGTATTCTGTTATGGACCGTGGGGGTGTAGCTACCCTGCCAACACAATAAAAATGCAACAGTCACTGCACAACTCATGCCTTGGCTTGTTGAAGCCGGCAACATAATTAAATGCATTTGGAGTGCCATCCCCCTGGAAGATCATCGCTTGCCTGCCTGACTGTCATTTAATCACGATGCCACAGCATTTCTTTGTAATGATTCTGTGTAAGCACCAATTGGGTTTGAATGAGCTATTTTATTCTCCGGGAAGCACGTGCTGAGGATTTGCCTGCACACACAGTAACACATGGTGGGGCTGGAAGGATAGAGGCAGAGGTTTTGCCTTAGTCTTGCCCTTACCTTGATGGTCCAGACTAGCCTGATCTTGTCAGATCTTGGAAGCTAAGCAGGGTCAGTCCTGGTCAGTAGTTGGATGGGAGACCTCCAAAGAGGAGGCAGGCAATGTCAAAACACCTCTGAATATCTCTTGCCTTGAAAACCCTACAGGATCGCCATAAGACTGATGCCAGTTGACTGCCCTTTCTGCCACACTCACCTTCCGGTCAGTGACAGAAAGCCTGTTTGCAGGAGATGGAAAGAAGCAAAAGCTTTGACTGCAGACACTGGCAGGCCGGCCGGTGGTGTCATACAGACACTGGGGGTGATAGAGGTATCAGTTTAGACTTTGCCCCTACAGGATTCCTGTGGGTTGGTTCAGGGTGCTTTCCTCCTTGTTGGCATTTTGAAGCCTTGCCCAGGGTCACAGACACCCATCAGCTGCCGCCACTCCATCCGACTTTCGCCCACTTGCCTGATTAGCTGGGACCTTTGGATCTTGCTGTCCCTATCTTGCCCTGTGCTGTAAAGAGCATGGCAGTGCCAGGGTAGATATGCAGCACTCCCTGGCTGGGACTGTGTTAATTTAAACTATTATTTCCACACCGCATGCAGAAGGATATTAGATTGTTTTTAATACAGCCAATGTCAAACTTGTATGTTTTATTTTTACCCAGTATTTCTTCTGTTGTTGTGATTAAGAGGAATGTCCTTGCTTCTGTAAATATGAAAAATAACATTTAAAAATAAAAGTATAATGGTGTACATTGATTAGGGTTGTAACATTAAATTTGGTGTAGGGGTTAAGTGCGCGGACTCTAATCTGGGAGAACCGGGTTTGATTTCCCACTCCTCCACTTGCACCTGCTGGATGACCTTGGGCAAGCCATAGTTCTGTCAGAGGTGTTCTTGAAAAAGAGCAATCTCTGTCAGAGCTCTCTCAGCCCCACCTACCTCACAGGGTGTCTGTTGTGGGGAGGGGAAGGGAAAGGAGTTTGTAAGCCGCTCTGAGACTCCTTTGGGAAGGGCGGGGTATAAATCCAATCTCCTCCTCCTCCTCCTCCTCCTCCAGGCTTAAATTAGTTCCCAGTTTTGAGGAACAGTTAATTGATAATGCTGAGAGGGGAAAAGATTCCCTTGTGGGGCAGAGCCTCCTGACGGTGTGGGTGCATAGCTTGGCATGCTCCACGGCTTGTTCTGGGGTGCAGAGATTTTAAAGGACTATTAATATTTGTGGTTGGATTCAGAAATACGGAACAAGGGACTGTAATAAGGAATTAGAAACCAACTCCAGCTTTGTATGGGATTAGATGGTGAAACTGCAGTTTGCACGTGCTTTTCTTTGTAAAGGCAAAGGGGTGTTTTCTTTGCATTGCCTCCTTTTCTATTGGGTCTGATCCCCACTCCCTGATATTCTTTGCCCTGATCCTGAAAATATGAATGATGCACGAAAACATTTTGAAGTTAAAACAATGTTAATGCTGAGAGGGGAAAAAAGATCCATGAAAGTATCAACCCAGGGTGCTGCAGCAGTGAAAAAAAAAGGCAAACTCTATGTTACAGATTATTAAGAAAGGGACTGAAAATAAAATGGTCAATTTTATAATGCCCCTGTGTATATTTACGGTACAGCCTCATTTGGAATATTGTGTACAGTGCTAGTCACCATGTCTTAAAAAAAAAAGACATTAGCAGAGCTGGAAAAAGTACGGAGGAGGGGCAACCAAGATGATTCACAGGTTGGAGCACCTTCCCTATAAGCAGAGGCTGAAGAGTCTGGGTCTTTTCAGTTACAAAAAGAGACAGCTAAGCAAGGACACGATAGGGGTTTATAAACCATGCATGGGGTGGAAAGAGTTGACAGAGAACTTTTATCCCTCTCCCAAAATATGGGAACTCAAGGGCATCCGGTGAAGCTGATGGGCAGTAGATTCAGGATGCAAAGTCCTATGAGGTTGCTTGAGGCTCAAGGTCACCCAGTGAGCTTCATGGCTGCATAGAGTTTTGAACCTGGGTCTTCCAAATATTACTCTGCCATTCTAACCACTATAATACACAGGAACAGTGAATATTGATGGGACTCTTGTGTTGTCAAGTTGCAGCCAATTTATGGCAATCCTGTAGATTTTCAAGGCAAGAGACATTTACATGTGAACATAAGAACATAAGAGTTGGCATCCATGTATCCAGTCAGTCTTGGTTCATCACAGGCTGAAACTTTAAGTTTGTCATCCAAAGTTCCTTTTAGGTATCTTGCCAGTCTCTTAATGGCTTTCCAGTCATGCTCATTGGGTGAACTGGTCTTTCTGCACAAAAGTCCAACAGCTGAAGTTATATCTGGACGACAGATTGTGCTCAGATATAATAATTTTCCAATTGCAGATCTGTATTCATGATTGTCTTTAAGTGGTTTTCCATTAGTAAGTTTGGGGTAGTCGTTATCAATTGGAGTGCTTACTGGATAGGAATCTTTCATTCCTACAGATTCAATAAAGTCCATGATCTTTTGCTTTTGGTTCAAAAAAAACCTTCCAACCTCAATTCTTTCAATTTGTATTCCAAGGTAGTATTTTATAGTTCCTAATTGTTTCACTTCAACTTCTTTGTTCAGTTTATCCGCTATTTCTTGTACATCTCCTTGATTTTGACAACAAATAATCAAATCATCAACATAAATGAGTATGTATTGATACTTTCAATTTTTAAGTCTTGAGAACAAGCAAGGTTCTGCTATTCCTTGTTGAAAGCTCTGTTTTTGTAGCAGTTTAGTCAGCTTTTTGTTCCAAGCTTTGGCTGCTTGTTTTAGTCCATAGGCGCTTTTGTTGAGTTTACACACTAGGCCTTCTTGTCCTTCTGTTGAAAATCCCTCTGGCTGTTTCATGTAGATTTCTTCATTCAGGTCTCCATTGAGGAAGGCTGTCTTGATGTCCAAATGTTCAATGTGCATGCCCCTTGATGCTGCTATGCATAGGAGTGTCCTGAAGGATATATAGCTCACAACAGGTGAAAAGTCTCTGAGTTATTAGGTTCCTTCACTGGTTGTACACTTGCACAAATTCCATACATCGGTGGTGGTACACCCTTGTTACTCCTTGCTGAGTGTCTAACAGTGGTTGTCTCTCTTACCCTTGGCATAGCTTCTCCTGGTTCCCCTTCTGAGCTGGAACTCTTTCGTGGAGATGGACCTGCCTGTTCACAGGTGGTCTGCGCAGATTGCCAAGCGAACACGTTGTTGAAGGAGACATCTGTCGCTTCCTGAGTAGCAGATTGCACTGTGGTCTCAGCCAGGTTAGAAGTCTGTAGGACATTGCTTTCATCAACATGTACCACATTGCATACTTTAACTGTGAAAGTCTTC
>NW_015161564.1:64935-68541 GCF_001447785.1 Gekko japonicus
ACGCGCCATTTCTTGAATGGTTCTGTTTAAGCGTTCTGCAGTTCCATTTTGTTGAGGAGAATAAGGAACTGTAGTCTTATGTTCAATTCCTTCTTGTTCCATGAATCTTTGGAACTCACTGCTGCGGTATTCTGTGCCATTATCTGTGAACAGCACGTCTGGCGCTTTGCCAAATTTGTTTTTAACAGCAGCAACATAGCATTTAAACTTGTCAAGCACCTCATCTTTGCTCATAAGCAGGTAGGTATAGACATATCTGGATTTTCCTTCCAGAAAACTGACAAAATACTTGTTGCCACCAGCAGATACCTTTATTGGACCAACCAAATCAGAGTAGACACACTCTAGAAACTTAGTATTGGGGTCATGAGCTCTATTTTTATAAGAGGGAGCTGTGGCTTTAGACTTTAAGCAAATATCACAGCCATTTCTCATGACATTACATTCTTCTGCTATAATATTGCATTCCTTCAATAACTTTTACACACTTTTCACATTGCTATGTGCAAATTTTACATGCCATGCGAATAAACAGTCTTTACGGTTGCATTCAGTTGATCTGGTTTGGCATACCATTTCCCATTTCATCTAAATCAGTATCAGCAATATTTCTCAGGTAATGAAAACCATCCTTTTCTTCAAGCATCACATTAAATCCATCTTCACTCCAAATTTTTCCATGGCTTGGTCTGAGATCAATATTAAGACCATTTTGCATGATTCTCTTTGTGGATATGAGATTATTTATGGCTTGGGAAATTAGAACACATTCTCTGAGTGTAATTTCCACTATCTCATTGCAATCGTTCAAGGCATACAGTTTAACTGAACCGCATCCCTCTACAGAGAGATTTCTGCCTTCTGCCCCTTACAGAGCAGGCCTCTTTTCTCTGTCCAAATCAGTGAACCATTTGTCTGAATTCACTATATGATATGCACTTCCGCTATCTAGTAAAAAGGAGTTATTTTGCTCATCATGTCTCTTAGTGACAGACAAAGCTTTCAGGTTACTGTTCACAACATCAGCTCTCTGCTGTTTCTCTGTGATAACACACACCTCGTTTCTCACTTGGCTGACTTGGCTTTCCTTGGCCATGCCCCTTAGGGGGTCTGTTTTCAAAGCGGTAAGATGTGGGGTGATCTCTTTGTTCTGGTAAAGTCTTTGGTCTACAATGTCTTGCCATATGCCCGAATTTCCCACAGTTGTGGCATTTAAAACTCTTTTGGCATCTTCCCTTTTATAATCAGGCTTTATGCTAAGTACAGACAAGTCATTTGCATTCTGAGACATTTCATGTCTATGTCCTTCATCTTTTAGATATGCTAACACATATTCCAGTTTTAAGTCTTTTGTCCCCTTTAAAACAGCCACTTCATGCAAATATTCTTTGGACAAAGAACCAAGAATCACAGCAACAAGAGCTTTTTCCCCTGGCGCACTGTCCATTCCTTTAATTGCATTATAAGCATCCATGACATAATTCAAATGTTTAAGTAGTGATTCACCATTTCTCATTTTTGCATTTATTAATCTTTGATACAGGAACAAGTAATTAGCATCATTTTTCGAAGCATAAGTTTGCTCAAGCTTCAACATCATTTGTTTCGTGGACGTGCGCTCTAAAAGTTCCTTATTGTCTTTAGCATTTATGGATCCCATAATTAAAGACATTCCAAACCCATCACACTCTTTGTACTTTTCAAGAGCGGCCCCTGGTGCAGGAGGGTCTTCAGTTAGCACGGAAACAGCCCCATGAGCCTGAAGGGCATTCTTTACTGATCTCTTCCACCAAGAGAAATTATTTGAGTCTAAGGTGGGGATATTGAAAAAAGTGAGATTCTTAGTTGCAGACATAATGATTTCTCCTTTTATACGTTACCGGAACCTGAGAGTGGTGAGGACAACGGTCGATCTTTTGTGAGAACGGGATTAAGCTTTTCAGTAGGAACAGCAGGATCGGTCTCACCCCCTTTCCTTCTTTCTTTCACTCAACATGGGAAGAAGACGAACTCAGATCAAACACTACAGGCTTCTCTGACTTGGAAACACAGGCATTTAGTCTAGTCCCACAAGTTCATGAACAAAACAGGATGTTGTCTGAATCTCATAAATTCAATGCGAGTTAAAATAAAATTCTGTGTTAGAAAACTCCAGCACACATGATTTTTCTTGACTCCAAGTTTGGCTGCGCACTCTGCTTAGCTATCTGGCGCAGCTGAAGCGATCTGGGCACCCATAACCTTTGTTGGGTGATACTGAGATATTGAAAAAATGGTATTTAGCAGAGATAACCTACTCCAGCAGTCCCAGAATAAAATAATTCAGACTGAGAGTCCATGTGTGATTAAAATATAAAGTTTTTACTAAATTCTAGCATGGGAAGGGTAACTGGGATGAAAATAACAACAGAGCAAAATCTTCTACATTCTTACTCTACAAAGACAAAACTAGAAGAGGAGAGATTATGGCTACTCTTCTTCTTCTTCAGAACACCAAACAAAGACAGGAAGAGAGCCATAAAATGCTAATACACCTTGACACTTTAGTCCCAATCAAATTCCTAGATCAGGGAGAAAATTCCCGGGTATTCTACAGCTAAAGAACATTGGTTACATGAGAAACATGTGACTTCCTGTGAGTAACATAAACAAACATTTAACCCCAGATATACTGAGTGTTTTCAACTTGTAATACCCAACAGGAACAAGTGCTTTCCTGCACTTGACATTTTGAAATTTGTTTGCTGGGCACGTTGTGGGATCATCATGCTGCAATTCCCTGTCTGGAACAGGCCAAGGAGATCCTCTGACAGGCTCCCCACAAACCTCTCCTCCATTGCTCCAGTGCCCGGTGGTTGTCTCAACCCCGTGAGCTGTAGGGGGATCAGACTGCCGGACTGGGGTCAGTGGGACCCAGGTTCAGCCCCCCATTTGTCCATAGAAGCTTGCTTGCATCACAGGGTCAGCCTAGTTTACCTCTCAGGGTTGTCATGAGGACAAAATTGGGATGGGGCAGCAATGCAGGCCCTCATCTCCTGGGATCCTTTGTATGTGGAACAGCCACGATGGCTTCTTGTTGGGTGTTACAAGTCAAAACACTTCAGTATTTACAGGGTTAATGATGTTTGTTAAGTCACATGTTTGTTTATAATCAATCTGTTTAGACAACAGAATGCCCGGGAACTTTGGAGCTAATTTGCTACTCTGATTGGAAACTAAGGTGTCAAGTATTTGGCATATTGGTTTCCCCTCCCATTCTTTGTTCTGACTAGAGAAGGAGACGCCATTCGGCTCTTCCTGTTTTACCTTTTAGCTGTAAGGATGTAGACATATTAGCTCTTTGTTATTTTCATATCCTGTGTACCTTTTTCCCATGTTAGGTTTATAGTAAACTTTTATATTTTAATACACACCATGGACTCAGTCTCTTAATACTCTGCTGACTTACTTAAAAAGAATCCCAACAAAGGTTATGGGCGCCCAGCTCGTTCATTTATGCGCAAAGCTGACCATGTGTGTATGCTGAGTTTACTTAGAAACTTTTAAGAACAGCACAAACTATTTTTTTAAAAAACGTTTTTCTGGATTAAGTGGGAGCAGAGAAAA
>NW_015161565.1:0-4259 GCF_001447785.1 Gekko japonicus
TCAGGGTGGGTCCCATCAGTCTCAATACACAATAAAATTTTAAAACAGTTTTAAAAAACAATATAAAACAACAGAACGCATAAAGTCCCGTGTATACTTTAGCCAGATGTCTCGGCAGTAGATGGTTCTTGTATAGCTACTCAGATCAAGGCCACTGATAGAAGATCACAGGGGGGGGGATGACATCTGCTGCTTCAGTCAAAAGCCTGGTGGAAGAGCTCTGTCTTACAGGCCCTGCAAAATTGTAATAAATCCCGCAGGACCATGATCTCATACAGGAGCTCATTCCACCAAGTAGGGGCCAGGACTGCAAAGGCCCTGGCCCTAGAGGCAAGTCGGACATCCCTGGGGCTGGGGACTACCAGAAGATGTTGGTTGGTAGACCTCAGTGCTCTATGGAGCTCATATGGGGAAAGGCGGTCTTGAAGGTATGCTGGGCCCTGACCATATAGGGCTTTAAAGGTAAACACCTACACGTTGAAACAGATCTGGTTTTCAATAGGCAGCCAGTGCAGTTCATGCAGCAGTGGGTGGATGTGAGCCCACACAACACCCGTGCTTCCGCATTCTGCACTAGCTGCAATTTCCGGAGCTAAGTCAAGGGTAGCCCCATGTTGAGAGAGTTACAATAATCCAGTTTGGAAGTGACCATTGCATGAGTCACTGTAGCCAGGCCACAGGGGTGAGATAAGGGGCCAGCTGCCTGATCTACCTCAGATGGAAAAAGGCAGGCCTGGCAGTTGCGGTGACCTGGGCCTCCATAGAAAGGGAGGCATCCAGAAACACCCCCAGTCTCTTCATCCTCAATGTTGGCACCAATGGAGCCCCATGGAAGGTTGGGAGTCTGATTCCCTGACTCAATCCCCCAATCAGGTGCAGGACCTCCATCTTGGATTGATTTAACTTCAGTCAGCTCTGTCATAACCATCCAGCCAGAGCCTGTAACCCTCTGTCCAGATGTCCTGGGGCTGTGTCTGGGCAGCTGTCCATCAATAGATAGAGCTGGGTGTCATCCACATACTAGTGACATCCCAGCCCATATCTCTGGATAATCTGCGTGAGGGGGTGCATATAGATATCAAAGAGCATAGGGGAGAGAATTGCTCCATGTGACACACCACATTCCATTGGGAGTCATTGGGATAACTCTCCCCTAAGCACCGCCCTCTGTCCTTGGCCTTGGAAAAAGGAGGTCAGCCAGTACAAGGCAAGCCCCCCCATCCCCACATTGGTGAGGTGGTGGGTTACCATATCATGGTCAATCATGTTAAACACTGCTGACAGATCAAGAAATATCAGCAACGCTGATCCGCGTTGATCCAAATGTCTCTGAAGATCATCTACCAGGGCAAACAGCACTGTCTCCATCCCATGGGCAGGATGAAAACCGGACTGGAAGGGGTCCAGAACTTCAGTCTCTCCCAAGAAAGCCTGAAGCTGTGTTGCCACTGCCCTCTCTACTACCTTGCTTAGGAATAGTAAGTTAGACACCGAGTGGTAATTATTAAGGACCATAGGGTCCAAAGGTTTTTTGAGGAGAGGGTGGACCACCGCCTCCTTCAAACCCCCTTGGAAGGTCCTCATTGAAAGGGACAGATATATAACCTCCCTCAGGGGGATCCACACCTCATCGTCACAGGCTTTGACCAGCCGTGATGGGCAGGGGTCTATGGAGTACATGGTAGGCTTCACAGCTGCCATGGTCTTGTCAACTTCGTCCTGGGAGAGCAGGCTGAAGTGGTCCAAAATTGGACCCAAAGATGGCCAATGGGCTTCCAGCTCTTTTACTGTATCAAGTGAGGTCGGAAGGTCATGGTGGAGCGACAAGACTTTATCTGCAAAGTAGCTCACAAATGCTGTTCCTGCCCCACACAGGGAAATTGACACAATGTGATTTATTTTCAATGCCATCTGAAATTGCTTTTGTATTGTTGACTGTTTTTACTGTTCTAATTATTTAATCTGATTTGTGATTGTGTTTATTTAACCTGCTGTTCACCACCCTGAGCCTTGTTCACAAGAGAGGGCAGTCTAGAAGTCTAATTTAAAAATAAGTAAGTAAGCAAGTAAGTAAATAAATAAATCTTTCCTATGTTTGTAATAGACCATGCTGGACTCCTGTTGACATCTAATTCAGGATGGGGTCACTTTCTCTTACCTTCTTTAGCATGAATGAAGAGTCTTAATGAATTTTTTTTCTAGGCTGCTTACTTAAAGGCAATATCCCCTCATGTGATGCCAGACCAGCTGGAGTACACTCAGTGGGAACTTATTTTAGCTACTAGACAAAGCTATTCTGATAACACAAACAAAGCCAAGGCAGTTTTCTGTAATACATCCAGTTGTACTGCCTGCTTGTGCTGCTAATTTAGCCCTTGAAACAATAGTGTATTACAGCACATCACAGCTGGTACAATTGCTTTACATAAATACAAACAATAATGCAGCTATTACAATAAACAGTCAGAGCCATGACAAATGAGATAGTAACTTAGTCGTGCCATTAACACATGTTAGAATTAATACTCCACAGTAGTACAAATTTTTATGTTTTATCCCTTAATTATGTACCAGAATTTGCATGTCCATTAACCATAAAGACATGAAGTTTATATTGTATAATTTTAGGAAAACAGAAGCGAGTAGAAAAATGTTGACAAGCCTTTGTTCCATTTTCCCATCTGAAAACAGTTGATTTCTGAGCTTTCTTTAAAAAAAAAAAAATGTGTGTGTGTGTGTGTTCCTGTGAGATACGTTGCTTCCTGGGACTGCACTGTGTCAACTTCAGGCCTTTTAGAATCCAACAAAGATGGGAATCTTTCTCCCTCATATTTTTATATGGAGATAATTCAAACATGCATTTGGCTCAGGTGTGAAAGTAATGAACCTTTCTTAATTTTCTTTCTTGGGAAGCGCCAACAGAAGTCTGGGAGGTGTTACTTTTTAAACCAGTACTCTGTACTAGTCCATGCCCATTTACTTAACCCCTGATTCAATATCTGTAATGTTTAATTGTATGGCTTTTTGGAAACCATTCCATGGCCAAACACATTTCTCAAGTTTCAAGTTTATTATTAGTACGGTCAAGCAACCAGCCAATATAGAACATTACCAAGAGGAATAATAATATAAGATACACTATAAATACATAAAATTCAAATGGATATATAAAAGAACTTTAAAACAAGTACAATATCTCATTAAAACAAAACAAAAACAACGCTAATTTGTCAACAACTCGCTATCTAAGGTACAAGCTTCCTCTTTTTAAGGGCCAGGAAGCAAAATTTTGCCACAGCTAAAGATATCCTCTCTTTCCGGTCTTCCAACAAAAAAAATTAAAATCCTCAATTCCGCAAATTTCAACTGGACAGCCGAGGGTTTACATTTGGACAACAATGGGAAAATTAACAGCTGTCTCTCCCTAGCATAAAAATTACAATTTAACAAAATTTGTGATACCGACTCTATATCAAGATTTGTACAAGGGCAGCATCTTTGGGAGATAGGCCAACGCAAAAACCTTCCTTGTAACAAATTAGAGGGTAGGGCATCAAAACGTGCTCTAGAAAAAGCCCATCTATAGCCATCATATGTGATGTTAGAAAGATATAGAACGGGAGCAAAACCTATCCAGGATTTTAAGACTCCATATCTTGAAGGTAAGAGCGCTTCTTCTGTCTGAGCCTCTGTATCTATTAGGTGTTGGGTTACTATAGATTTAGCTTTAGTCAATCCTAGCTCCAAAAGACTTGCAGGGTAAAGCCCAATTGATACAAGTTTGGCTAAAATTTTAGAGGACCAATTGTCAGCAAGCTGCCATGGTGTTCTGTGTAACTTCTGATTGTACATATGTGATCCCTGTCCCTGCCAGCTGGCCCCTGTGTTTTCTATGCTGTAATGCCAAAGTAAAACAACTGGAGGATGTGAGGGGGAGAGTATGCTTCGCTGTTAGCTTCTTACTTATCAAGCCTGTGAACTGCACCTGTGTTTTGTCTACTGTTCGCCTGGTTCCCAAGACTTGAGCAGGCAACCGTTTTCTCCTGCCCGCCAGCGGGAACGTTATCCATTGGTTGTGTTTCTAACTTGAATCCCTTTATCATGTCTGCCCTAACTGCTTGTGTTCAGTTCTAACAAAGAACGTGTTTGAGTATCTTTCCAATGCTTTGAAATAAACTTTACTTTCTTTGAAACGTGGATTTATTCTCGATGCTTGGGGATCCAACATATTGTTAGAACTCTTTTTCTCCTATCGTCCC
>NW_015161565.1:4893-21362 GCF_001447785.1 Gekko japonicus
GCGGGCCCCTGGAGGCCAGCAAAGGGCCTCCTCAGGCCTCCCTGGGGCTGCAGTGCTCCAGCGCGAACCCTGGGAGGCCGGTGACAAGCCTCCTCAGGCCTCCCTGCAGCGCTCTAACATGCGCCCCGGGAGGACAGCAACAGGCCTCCTCAGGCCTCCCTGGGGCCACAGCACTCCAGCATGGGCCCCGGGAGGACAGCAACAGGCCTCCTCAGGCCTCCCTGGGGACGCAGCACTCCAGCACGGGCCCCGGGAGGACAGCAACGGGTCTCCTCAGGCCTCCCTGGGGCTGCAGTGCTCCAGCGCGGGCCCCGGGAAGCCAGCGACAAGCCATAGCGTGGGGAGCTGGGGGCGGGGCTTGCTGCCATCGTCATTTGTGCCAGCTCCTGGGCTGCCGGAGCAGTGCTCCGGCGCACTCCAGCTCCAAAGGACCCCTGCTTCTGATTATATACATTGTTGGATAAGCTTAATAACTAATAAGGTGGAATGCAAGAGCCAAAGTGGTAGATCCAGCCAGCTTTTCTCCTGATGAAAAAGGGCGGAAGGGCCCCTTTGACCAATCAGAAAGGTTATGCTGGAGATCACGGGACCTGAATGAATAGAAGTCCTGTGAGATGGAGGCTGTAGCAAGAAGAGAAGTTGGGACAGGTCGTGGGAAAGCTGGTTGGATTCTCTCCAATCCAAAACTACCCACGTTTAGGACCCAAGAGCCCTGGATATATAATGCATTCCCTGAACATGAAATTCAGGGAATGCATTCCTTCCATGACATCAGCGCCTACTAAGAAGGGATTTTTAGAAATTCGACCCCTAAAGAGGTCAAATTGCCAACATTCGCTGGATTATGGAGAAAGCAAGAGAGTACCAGAAAAACATCTACTTCTGCTTCATTGACTACACTAAAGCCTTTGATTGTGTGGACCACAAAAAACTGTGGCAAGTCCTTAAAGAGATGGCAGTACCAGACCACCTCACATGTCTCTTGAGAGGGTCAAGAAGCAACAGTTAGAACAGGACATGGAACAACTGATTGGTTTAGCATAGGAAAAGGAGTATGACAAAGATGTGTATTGTCACCCTGCTTATTTGATTTATATGCAGAGTACATCATGCAAAATGCCGGCCTGGATGAATCACAAGCCGGAATTAAGATTGCTGCGGGAAAATCAACAACCCCAGATATGAAGTGAAAAGGACCTAAAGAGCCTCTTGTTTAGAGTGAAAGAGGAGAGCACAAAAGTTGGCTTGAAACTCAACATCAAATAAACTAAGATCATGACATCCAGCCCCATCACTCCTTGGCAAATAGAAGGGGAAGTCATGGAAGCAGTGACAGAATTCACGTTCCTGGGGTCCAAGATCACTGCAGATGGTGGCTGCAGCCATGAAATTAAAAGATGCCTGCTCCTTGGGAGGAAAGCTATGGCTAACCAGGACAGCATAATAAAAAGTAGAGACATCACCCTGCCAACAAAAGTCCGTATGGTCAAAGCAATAGTATTCCCAGTAGTAATGTATGGCTGCGAGAGTTGGACCATAGGGAAGGATGAGCACCGAAGAATAGATCCTTTTGAAGTATGGTGCTGGAGAAGACTCTTGAGAGTCCCTTGGACTGCAAGGAGATCAAATCAGTCCATCCTAAAGGAAATCAAACCTGACTGTTCGCTGGAAGGCCAGATATGGAAGCTGAAGCTCAAATACTTTGGTCACCAAATGAGAAAGGAGCACTCACTGGAGAAGACCCTGATGCTGGGAAAGGTTGAAGGTAACAGAAGGGGATGGGAAAGGATGAGATGGTTAGACAGTGTTACTGATGCAGTGTTACTCCTGTGCCACTGTAGCTCTCAGTACCATGACACACAAATGCCAGTGCTGCAATGCCCTCAAGTGGAAGGAGGAGGCCATCGGCATGTGTTGCAGCAATGGCAAAGTGCAGCTCTCATCCTTCGGACCTCTGCCCAAGCCTCTCTACAACCTGCTCCTGGGAGACTGGACCATGTTCATAAGTACAATGGACCCTGTTTCATGGACCATGTTCGTAAGTACAATGGATGCTTCAACATGACATCATTTGGGGCCAAGAAGTAGGGTCCACTTGAGACGCGATGTGTCCACTGGGAAATTCTCTGAACTCCTGCTAAAAATAGGGGACGAAGAATATCCCCCAGACCAATAGAAAGGTGACCACCCCTGCAGGCCTGGCCTCAGTAGTGAGGACCCTACCAGACTTAACAGCCAGGAAATACCCTGATATCGCCACTATCATGGAGAAATCCATGGACTACTTGTGCGAGCATGCCATTCTGGCCCCTAAGAATGACAAGGCTGCCGTCATTAATGAAACTCTACTGAACTCTTTTGAAGGGGCAGAAATGGAGTACAGAACTGTGGACTCAGTAGGGCAAACAAATGATGCGGTCCGCTACCCTGTGGAGTTCCTCAGCACCCTCAACCTTCCTGGCTTCTTCTCGAAGTGGGGGCTCCAGTTCTGCTGCTGTGCAACCTCAACTTGCCCAAACTCTTCAGTGGCACCAGACTCTGCAGTGGCCCTCAACAGGAATGTCATTGACACTGGCAGTGCTCAGGGGGAGTCAGTGTTCATACCACACATACCACTCGTACCACCAGATAACCCCTTTGAGTACTGGAGGCTGCAGTTCCCCCTCAAGGTCTTCTTTGCTATAACCATCAACATGTCCCAGGGGCAGACGCTGAAGGTAGCAGGAATTTACTTAACAGAGGACTGCTTCTCACATAGGCAGTTCTACGTGGTCTGCTCCACAGTGAGCTTACCCAGCAGCCTGGTAATCCTAGCACCTGAGGATGCAACCACCAATGTGTTCTACAAAGAAGTCCTTCAGTAGAGAGAAAAAAGTTGTGCATATTTCTTACTTCATTTTTTACCCTACAATCTTCTCCTTTGTAATTCCTTCAACAAATGTTATACTTTGAAATTCACTTCATCGGTTTTCTCTATCAACATGCTTCGCATTATTCAAACACCTTTGTGAAGCTCAGATACTATGCTATTATATTACAAGACCAATTCAAAAAACCAAAAAAACCTTCCTAAACCACAAAAAATGTTCTCCCTAGAAGTATTATAACTGGATTTATGGTATTTAAATACCATAGCGAAGCACGGGTTTCTAGCTAGTATACACACACACATACACCATGATTCTTCTTGTTGCTTTGAGAATAATAAAATTATTGGCATTCATTCCCTAGTTTTGGAGAATTTCTATCTAAATGTGGGATCTCCTTTCTACATGACATGGGCAGATGCTGGAAACTTCAATTTACTACTTTTTTCTTCATAGAGTCGTGTCTGCAATTGATTATGAGATGTCAATCTCCACCCCCACTAGTGTCAAAAAATGATACATGTAGTCTAGAGCAGTTAACAAGATTCCTTCAAAGATCCACAAAAGGCAGAAAGACTTACCCTGATATTGCCACTCTCCAACTGTCTTCCATGACCCCAAGATCTCTTTCCTGGTCAGTCATTACCAGTTAAACTTCATCAGTGTAGTTTTCACCATATGCATCACTTTACACTTAACACTGAACCTAATTTGCAGCCAGCGGTATTGGGTGCATGGGGATGGGGATTGGAGCCAGGATGTCCCCAACGTGATGTCATCACATTGGGGATGCCCCACTCCCTCTGGGAACACCCCCCAAAGTTCCCCGCTGGGGACAAAGATGGACTTGGCAACCCTAGCCAGGGCTGAAAAAGTCCTGGCCCTAATTGAGGACAGCTGGATCTCTCTTGGGCTGGGGACCACAAGAAAGTTCTTATTCCCAGAGTGTAACGTTCTTCCAGTTTGGAGAGCCAGTTTGGTGTACTGGTTAAGTGTTTGATTCCCCACTCCTCCACTTGCAGCTGCTGGATGACCTTGGGCAAGCCATAGTTCTGTCAGAGCTCTTCTTGAAACAGCAGTTCTTGAAAAAGCTCTCTCAGCCCCACCTACCTCACAGGGTGTCTGTTGTGGGAAGGGAAAGGGAAAGGAGATTGTAAGACGCTCTGAGACTCCAAGTGAAGGGCGGGGTATAAATCCAATCTCTTCTTCTCTTCCTTTTTCTTCCGAGGGCATACTGAGAGAAGTGGTCCTGAAGGTATGTGGGTCCCTGACTGCTAAGGGCCTTGAGGGTCAAAACCAAGACCTTGAACCTGATCTAGTGCTCCACTGGAAGCCAATGCAACTTGCACAGCACAGATTGAATATGTGCTGTCCAAGGGGTCCCCATAAGGACCCACGTGGCTGCATTCTGGATCAGTTGGAGCTTCTTGGTCAGACATGGGTAGGCCCGCGTAGAGCAAATTACATTAGTCTGTTCTGGAGGTGACTATTGCATGGACTACTGTGGCCAGGTGTCAGCAAGCTGCCATGGTGTTCTGTGTAACTTCTGATTGTACATATGTGATCCCTGTCCCTGCCAGCTGGCCCCTGTGTTTTCTATGCTGTAATGCCAAAGTAAAACAACTGGAGGATGTGAGGGGGAGAGTATGCTTCGCTGTTAGCTTCTTACTTATCAAGCCTGTGAACTGCACCAAGCCTGTGAACTGCACCTGTGTTTTGTCTACCGTTCGCCTGGTTCCCAAGACTTGAGCAGGCAACCGTTTTCTCCTGCCCGCCAGCGGGAACGTTATCCATTGGTTGTGTTTCTAACTTGAATCCCTTTATCATGTCTGCCCTAACTGCTTGTGTTCAGTTCTAACAAAGAACGTGTTTGAGTATCTTTCCAATGCTTTGAAATAAACTTTACTTTCTTTGAAACGTGGATTTATTCTCGATGCTTGGGGATCCAACACCAATCAGGATATGGAGTGGTAGCTACTAAAGATTGAATTAGACCTGTAGGCTTCAAGTGCATTCTCAACCAATAAAAAATCGAAGCTATCCAGATTTTCGTTTCCATTTTTGTCACCCCACTCTCCTGCCTAAGAACAACATTTGCTGTACATTTAGGCACATTAAATAATGCTCTAATAAATTTGGGTTGAACTCTTTCCAGGTCCTTCAAGTTATTATCACTTATTGTAATTACTTGCGTACCATATGTGAGTTGGGTTAAGACCTTTGCGTCAAATAATTTCTTTCTTTTTTTTTAAGCCCCCGGAGGGGATTTTTTATTATTTTTATAAATCTACAATACTACAGAAAATAATATGGATGGGGTACTACATATATTGGGAGAAAGGAAAGAAACCAACTAATACCTAAAAACCCAAGAGAGGAGATCCTCAAAAAAGCTTAGTTAGAGTAAGTCATAACTCATTTAAGTCAATATGAATTGATTCAAGTTTTTCACACCTTTTCACTTTTCCTTAACAAATTTAACTGCTCAGAAACCATACCCCCCATCATCACATTTTTACCATTTACTTCAGGGCACATTTCAGAGTCCTTCAGCCTCTATTTCTCTTTTCCTCGTCTCTTTCTCAGTTTATAGGGACTTTTTGGAGCAGCAGCCCCTTGCTTCGCCAGAGAGTCTTCTCCAGAGGATTCTGTTTCCAATTCGCCACTCGAGCTGTTGTCATTGTCTTTTCCTTCTTCCTCTCCCTTTCCAAGCTGAATCTTTAGGAATTCTTTGGCTTTAAAAACAGAGTCAATTCTTTCTTTTTTATCTTTCATCTTAAAAGCCAATCCTTCCGGAAATAACCATTTGTATCCAATTGAGTTTGTTTGAAGATAAGTCACCAGCTCTTTGTACTTCTTTCTCCGTTGTCTTATGTCAAATGGAATATCCTTCAGCATTCTGATCTTGGTTTCCCCATTTTCAGGGGTGTTCCAGAAACTGCTTTCAGGATTGCATCCCTTATGTGTCTCTTCGAGAATCTCACCACAATCTCCCCAGGCAGATTATTCTTTTTTATATAGCCTGAATACAATCTATAGACCACATCCATTTCGTTTAGTAACAGTTCCGCTGTCATTTCTATCACTAAATAATTTCAAAGCCGCTAAAATTACACCTTGGCCCTCCTTTCTGAAAAATCTGATAAGAGCATTAACATTTCTCTCAGCAGAGCAGATCGTGGAGGCTATATGTGCTGAAGAACTGCCATTATAGCTGAAAATTATCCCTAAATACTTTTATGTTTTAACTTGCTCTATAAATTGTCCATTTACTCTCCAAGTATCTTTCTTATAAACCCTGTTAAAACGAATGATCTTAGTTTTGGTATAATTAATCGTTAATAATTCCTCATTACACTTCTTACTAAAGATTCTTAGGGCCCGTTTAAGACCAACTCTGGTTTGGGACAGTAAGATAGCATCATCTGCATGCATCAGTATTGAAACCGCCTCTCCACCTGAAAAATTAGGGGTGTGAACATCTACCCCATGCAGAGACTCTGCCTTTTGCTCCTTTCTCTCCGAGCACGAGGCGAGCAACTGGCTGCGAGGAGAGCGGAGCAAGCCTATTAAGGCTGCCAGGCTCCGCTCCCCCTATTGGAGCAGAAGCTCCACCGCAGCCTGCCTGACTACACCTCCCCACAAGGAGGCAAACGCGGCTCCCACGAGACATGCTGGGCTGTCTCGTGCGGGGCCGGAATATATTAAACAAGGAGGGGGCAAGTAAACAACCCTGTCTTACTCCCTTCTGAGAGGGAATAGATTTTGATAACATTCCTTTACCATTACATCTGATTTGTAGTTGCGTATTCTCATGAACCTTAATCATCAGATGCAGAAGTCTTTTATCTATGATTGTGCAGTTCAATTTTGCCCAAAGTCTTCCCCGAGATACAGAATCAAAGGCAGCCTTCAAATCCACAAAAGCGACAAAAAGAGATTTCTTGGCAACTCTCACATATTTTTGAATAAAATAGTCTAGAACAAGACAGTGATCAAGAGTTGATCAGCTGTGGGTGAAGCCCGCCTGTTCTTTGCTTAGATAATTTTCATGTTCAAGCCAGTTATGTAATTTAGTTTGCAGATGTCTCAAGTACAATTTACCTATGGTATTGAGAAGACTAATCGGTCGGTAATTACTAGGATCAGACCTGATACCTTTCTTATATATAGGATTAATAAGTGCAAGTCCCCAGTCTGTTGGAATCTGAGCAGTGTGGTCAATATAAGTAAAAAGTCTGGCCAATACCGGTGACCACCAGTCAGTGTTGCTCTTGAGAAGGTCTGGAGGAATAAAGTCACTGCCAGGAGCCTTCCCATTCTTTAACTGCTTAATCATTAGGGTAATCTCTTCTGATGTAACTGGGGGCCTACTAGGCAGGGTCTCTAAAGGGACTATCATGGGAGAGGTCAGCTGTGGATCACTATATAACACCGCAAAGTGTTTCTCCCAACTCTCAGCGGAAATAGTGTCTGCCATCGTAATACTTTTGTCCCTCTGCACTCCAGACACAAACTTCCAAAATCCCACATTGTCTCTGTTCTTTGTAATCTCTATTAGGGTTTGCCACCTAGTTAATACATGGGCCCATTTTTTTGACTTTAATAAAGCCTTGTAGGCTTTTTTACTGAGCTGGAAGTCATTTAATTTATTTGGATTTGCCAAATATGCTTTACAACTCACTATAAGATTCCGCTTGGCACATTTCTAAGGAAATAGTAGGTTAATGGTTCCCTACTCTGCTGGTGCCACCTATTCTCTCTCAGGCAAATGCTGATCTACAGGAAACTCCCTGTGTTTCAATAGCTATTGATTAATAATTGAAGACACTGTGTGATTAGGGAGAACTGCTAGCAAGTCAAGGAAAATCACAGAAAGACATATCTCATGTTCAATCAGGGATGCATTTTTCATGCACCGATGGTTGTTGTTCAGTCACATAGTCGAGTCCGACTCTTCGCGACCCCATGGACCACATCATGCCAGGCTCTCCTGTCTTCTATTGTGCTCCGAAGTTTTCTTAATTTCATGTTCATTGCCTCGATAACACTGTCTAACCATCTCATCCTTTGCTGTCCCCTTCTTCTTTGGCCTTCAATCTTTCCCAGCACTCACCAAAGCAGTATCAACCCAATATATAAACATTTAAAACTTTATTTGGAATACTTTTTTTCTTTGCTACTCTTAACAGTTCATTATAAATGTAGTATAAAGGCATATTTATATAACAAACTGTGTTAAACACTCTATATACCATAAGCTGCTGCTGCTGATTCTTCTTCTTCTCTCATTCAATAATTTGGAATCCCCTTGAATATATGAGCACATAAACAAAAAAAGTACTGTGTCTTGTGTCACAAAGATATTGTTTAATTTCTCATATTTACAGGTTCAACCTGATGAACTCTGTTGTAATTCCACTTTTCCCCTGTCTGCATCAAATCCATGAGTTTTTTTCTTTTTGCATTTCATTACAAAAAAAGTATGTATTTTCAAATTATTTGTGAATCAGCATTATTTGTTTGTTTTATTTAAAATATTTATTAGCTGCCTTTATACCATGCAAAACTCAAGATGGCTTACAAAGTAAATAAAACAATGATTATAAAAATCAAATTAAGACTACAATTTAAAATCTCAGGACTCACAATAAATTAAAAAAACAAATTAGGGAAAATTATGGAAATACAATGCTAGATAAAACTGTCTTCAACTGCCTCCTGAGGCTCAAAAGTGAAGGAGCCAGGCTCAGCTAGGGTTCCCAGCCTTCAGGTGGGGCCTGGGGATCTCCCGCTTTAAAAACTGATCTCCAGCTGACAGTGTTCGGTTCCCCTGGAGAAAATGGCTGCTTTGGAAGGTGGACTCTATGGCATTGCTACATGCTGAGGCCCCTCCCTTCCCCAAACTCTGCCCTCTCCTGGATCCACCCCCAAAGTCTTCAGATATTTTCCAAGCCAGACTAGCACCCTAAAACCACTTCTCTGAGGAGGTTATTCCATAACTGGGGGGCTGCTGCCAAAAAGGCTTCCCTTGCATGCCCACCAGACAAGCTTCTTTGATTTGTGGGACAGTCAGGAGGGCCTTGCTCTGTGATCTTAATTCTAGGGCAGGCTCATATAGGAGAAGACAGTAGTCAGATACCCTGGCCCCCAGCCATGCTAGGCTTTAAAGGACAAAGCCAACACCTTGAACTAGGCTTGGGAGTGGATCAGTAGCCACTCTAATTTCTGTAGTATCCGGTCACATGCTCCTGGTAATTGGTCTCAACCAGCAGTCTAGCTACAACATTCTGCAGTAGATGCAGCTTCTAAACACTCTTCAAGGGTAGCCCCAAATACAGCACATTGCACTAGTCAAGTCTAGATGTAACTAAGGCATGAATCACTGTAGCTAGATCTGATTGAAGCAGGAACAGGTGCAGCTGATGTACCAACTGAAACTGGGCAAAAGCATTCTGAGCTATTACACCATCTCGTTTTTGAAGGTAACCACTGTGTCAAGTAGCACTTCCAATCTGCAAACCTGGTTTTTCAATGGGCATGTAATCTCAAGTCCTTGGTTTGTCTTTCTACTAACCCAGAGAGCCTCTGTCTTGTCAGCATTAAGTTTCAGCTTGTTCACCCTCATCCAGCCCATTACAGACTCCAAGCACAGTTCAGAACAGAAGAAGAAAAAGAAAAGAGATTGGATTTATACTCTGCCCTTCTCTTGGAGTCTCAGAGCGGCTTACAAACTCCTTTCCCTTCCCCTCCCCACAACAGACACCCTGTGAGGTGGGTGGGGCTGAGAGAACTCTGACACAAACTGCTCTTTTTCAAGGACAGCTGTGCCAGAGCTTGTGACTGACCCAAGGTCACATCAGCAGCTGCAAGTGGAGGAGTGGGGAATCAAACCTGGTTCCCCCAGATTAGAGTCCGCACACTTAACCACTACACCAAACTGGTATGGCAACAACATTCTCAGAATTAGGTGGAAAAGAAAAGTAGAGCTGGGTATATTCTGCATATTGGTGACACCATAGCCCAGGGGTGTCAAATATAAGGCCTGAAGCCCTGATCTGGCCCATCCAGAGCTCTTACCTGGCCTACAAGCAACTGATGTGAGGGTGGGAAGGCAGGAGGATGCTTGGGGGTGTGAGCAGGTGCAGTTGGTGAGGTCTATGTATGTTTGAAGCCGTCAAGAACTAGAAAGGAAATGGCTAGAGGGTGGTGCTAAGAGGCAAAGTTGATATAGTGTGGGAGGAATAGAAGTGAAGGCAGAGGAAGAGAAGGTGTGGTGATTTTTCCCCTCCTGTCTTCTCTGACTGCAGCTCAGCGAGGATTAGAGAAGCCAGTACATGGGAGGGGGGCAGAGCTGAGCAGTCACCACTGAACCAACTGGCTTCCCTTTTTCCCCCAAGTGGTGACTGTAAGGGTCTTGCATATAATTAAATACATTTATTGGGGCTTTTGTGGGTTCCCCAGTAAAGCCCTAGCGTTCACTACTAAAAATTAATTGCTTTTGTTTGTATTTTGCTTTTTTTATATTTTGAGTAAAAAAAATGTTAAATGTTAAATGTGTCCTTTATAAAGTTTATATCTTTAGTACTTGGCATTGCATTTTATGGCATACATAGCCTGGCCTGACAAAGTAACATTTGTGTCAGATCTGTCCCTCATAACAAATGGGTTCAACACCCCTGCCATCACTTATACCCACTGATGACCTCTCCCAGTGGCTTCATATACAGTCACTTTAAACAAGAAGTTGTTCAAAACTGAAAAAATGAAATGGAACTGAAATAGATTATTTGGGGCAGCTTTTATTTTTTAGCTTATGTTCCACAAAGGTACATGACACTAAGGTTCAAATGAGCAAGCATCATGAAAATGAATTAGGGTTTTTTTGCAGAAGAGTCACACAAGAAGTTGTTTACTTCATGGGGCAGTCAACCTGTGTAAAATGAATGCTCCAGCTTAATATAATTTGATTAAATGAAAAATAGTTCATACATTATCTTATCTCCAGAGTAGCTGTGTCGTTGTGATACATTTTTGCTAATTTATCAGGGGTCATATACCATCTGTTTGCTGCTCCTTTCATGGGGGTTATCCCTTTCCATTAACATTTGAGTGGAATAATTCAAATGGGACAGACCAAAGATATGGTTACTTTATTTAATTTAATTTTATTTATTTAATTAGATTTATATACCACCCTCCCCAGATGGGCGCAGATGGCCCATCGCTTTGCTGGGGCGGGATGAGTGCATACTGGTAGCCAGCGAGGGAAATGGACCAGCAGAGCACATGGGGTGAAAGTGTCTGAGGGGTCTGATGGTCCGGGCCCAGTAGACCCAAAAGGGGTTTGTGGTCTGTGACAACAGTGAAGGAGCAGCCATAGAGGTAATTGTGTAATTTTTTAACTTCTACCGTGATTGCCAGGGCCTCCTTGTCTATTTGTGTGTAGTTGCACTCGGCCGAAGACAAGGTATGAGAATAATAGGCCACGGGCACTTCCCAGCCATCTGGCAGCTGGTGCCCCAAGACCACCCCCACCCCATACAGAAATGCGTTGCACGCCAGGACCATGGGAAGGGACTTGTCGAAATGGGCCAGGACCGCATTGGAAGTTAACAGTTCTTCGATGGCCCTGAAGGTGGCAGTGTGCTTGGGGCCCCAGGTCCACAGGAGCTCAGCTACAGCTGCTTTGTGGGGCAGGAACAAATGATAAAAGTTAAGCAGCCCCAGAAATGCTTAGAATTCAGTTTTGAAGGATGGGGTAGGCGCTTGCACGATGGCGCGGATCTTGTCGGCTGTAGGATGGATGCCCTGCACATTGACTGTGAAGCCCAGGAACTCTACTTGTGGCACCCCCAGTAGGCACTTTACCCTTTTTACCTTCAGGCCAGCATCGCTGAAATGCTGTAACACCGCCTGCAGTCTATCGGCGAAGGTCGCAGAATCAGGAGCCACAATCAAAATGTCATCAAAGAACAGCTGGACCCTGGGGATACCTTTGCGGAGACAGTCTATGAGATTCTGGAAAATCCCTGAGGCCCCACTCACACCGAACTGAAACCTACGCACCCCGAACGCATCCCTGTGCATCACTATCATCTGGGCCTCTGCAGTGGCCTTGTCCACGAGGAGCTGCTGGTAGGTTTGAGTCAAGTCCAGCTTGCCAAAGATTTTCACACCAGCCAGGGAAGCCAATACATGGCTGACAACTGGTATGGGATATGCGTGGTCCTGCAGTGCTTTGTTAATCATGCATTTATAATTTGTGCATATCCGGACATCCCTGTTGGGTTTGACCGGGGTGCTGATGGGGGTCTCCCACTGGGCATGCGGCATGGATTCTAGGATTCCCTGGGCCACCAGGCAGTCGAATTCTAAGTCTATTTTTGTCCGCAGTGCAAATGGGGCATGCCTGGCCTTTATGCAGATGGGGAGCACCGTGGGATCGAGGTCTAGAGAGACTGGAGGCCCGGTATAGCAGCCAAGCATTCCACCGAACACGGTTGGGAACTCGTCACACACCAAGTTAAAGTCCATGGGCCGTACGTGGTTAACCCTGGTCACCCCTAACCCCATGGTCCCGAACTACACTAGGCCCAGCAAGCTGGTGAGCTGCCGCTCGACCAACAAGTACAAACGTCCATCAAAGTCCTTGAACTGTACGTGGAATTTGCCCCACTCCTTGATAGCCACCGGGTTTTTTGAAAGTCCCTTAAGGTGAGGCTGGCTGGTTTCTCTAGGAGCCCCCCCCCCCCATGGGCAGACCTGTTGTAAGGTCTCTGCTGAGATAATGGAGAAGGAAGATCCCGTGTCTAGCTCCATTTTGCAAGGGGACCCCTCTATTAGTACAGTCACATGTAATTTGTTAGGGGTGTCCCGGTGTAACAGGCCGGATTCACCCCCCTGGCCAGAGTAACCCCGGGGTTACTCTGGCCTAGCCTGGAATAACCCCAGAGGGGTAACCCCAGGTGTTAATCCAGACTAACCCCTGCCAGGGGTTAATCCAGACTAACCCCTGCCAGACAAACCTCTGCTAGACAAACCTCTGCCGGGCCACGCCAGAGTAACCCATACTAACCCCCGCCTGGCCAGAGTGGTAAATTAAATGTCAGCTGAATCCAATCTCTTCTTCTTTTTAACTTCTTTTTAACTGCACAACAGAACAACCTGTAACCCCGGGCTTAGTTTGACATAGGCCAAAGTAACCCAGTTGCCTACGCCAAACTATCTGAACCTGGGTCTCACAGTCCCCAATATAGAGTAGTAAGTTAAATGTCAGTGTAACCAGCACAGTGTCAGATTCTGAGGGTTTGAGGTCCATGAGAAACTTGTCAGCCAATCTGAGATTCCTCTGGGTAGTGAAGAACGAGGTATGAATCCAATCTCATTAGTCAACAGAGCCAAATATCAACAGTACGACGACTGAAATTTCTTTTGAGAGCCAATTTTTTAAAACTTAAACTATATAGGTAGGTAAATTGTTATTAACTTAAGCTGGTGCTGGGGATAAGAAGTAATTTAAAAGGGAGACAGGACAGCAGCCCCTGAAAGCAGGCCTCAGGGGCCAGATCAGGCCTGTCCAGCTCTTGGAGGAAGAGACTCTGTCTGGCCTAAGGCATGTCTGGAAAGACCAGACAGCTGGGAGACCTGGTGCTGGGGATAAGAAGTAATTTAAAAGGGAGACAGGACAGCAGCCCCTGAAAGCAGGCCTGGGGGTTAATCTGGCCTGGGGGGTTAATCTGGGCCGGCCAGAGTAACCCCGGGGTTACTCCGAGCTAGGCCAGAGTAACCCCTCCGGGGTTATTCTAGGCTAGGCCAGAGTAACCCCGGGGTTACTCTGGCCGGGGGGTGAATCCGGCCTGTTACATCGGGGCAAATTCAGTATCTGGAACTGGTGGATGCTGTGAAGGTCTGTAGATTCCTGGTGAGCAGCAGGCTGTTGGCAGGTTCCTCTGGCTTGGCAGATGTGGACAAGGTGGCCCACCTTTCCACAGGTCCAGCATACGGTGTCTCGGAACCGGCAGGAGTGGCGCTCGTGGTCCTCCCTGCAGCTGGCACATTGTGCATGGGCTTGGAGGGCACTTAGGTGGTGGACCTTGCTGGCGGAGCCATCCCAGCTGGATTTTGTGTGTTGAGATGGGTTGGGCGCCAGACTTGTAGTACCTCGTTGTCATCCAAGACGTCGGAGCTCTGGAAGGTGGTGGCCTGGTGTGTGGAGTGAGCCTGTCTGTCCTTCTGGGCCTTTTTGAACACCATGGCCACCTTGAGGGCCTTGTCCAAAGTGAGGTCTTTGTGCCCAATGAGTTTTCTTCATAGTTTCGGTTCTCAGATGCCCCAGACAAATTGGTTTAGGAGGGCATCCTGGATGGTGGGAAATTTGCAGTTGATTGCTAACCTGTGAGTTGGCCATGAAGACAGCGGCCGATTCTCCAGGCTTTTGATTGCGTGCAAAGAAGTCCATGCGCAACACCACTTTGGATGGTCTCGGAGCGAAGTGGTCTGTGAGGGCCTTGACCAGCACGTCATACGTGGCGGCTTCCAAGGTCGTGGGGGTGATGAGACTCTGGACCAGATGGATTGTGGTGACTCCTCACGTGCTGAGCAGCCATGCCTTCTTCTTGGATTCGTTGTTGGTACCTTGCACCTTGAAGAAGTATTTTAGCTGTTTGACCCATGCTTCCCACAGCTCGGGATGAGTCGGGTTGAAGACGGAGATTTGGCCCAGAGCAGCAGCCATGACTGGAGAAGGGATGCAGGGCACAATGAGCTGGTTCTCGATGCGCGATGCATTACTTGGTGCGGACTTTGGAGTCTCGGGGTCAGATGCTTGGTCAGGCATGCTCATCGAGATCCCTTCCTCGTTGCCAGTATAATGTACTGGGTTCAGATGTGTTATAAGTGAATCAGCTCATTGTTGTTGTTGTTTTTAAACTGCCCCCAAAGAGGCAGAATTTTATTAAAGTTTTTTCACATATATCAAAAACACAAAAACATATAAAATACAAACAACACAAGTATACATACATACATGGGGTATATTTTCCTGCTTTTTATCAAGCATTAATGTTAGCACCTATGCCACATTAATGATTATTTCTTGTGTCCTGTATAAGTAACCTTTTATCTCTTACTACATAAGACATGTATATTCTTCATTTTATCTATCAGTGTTCTGTCCCTAAAAATTTACCTACATCTGCTTACCATACCAGTTATAAAACCGAGTCCAAGTATTCTGGAATGTTGATTCCGTTGCACCTTTTATCAATAAAGTCAATTTATCCATTTCCGCCGTCTCCAGTGTTTTGTTTATAAGTTCTCATTTTGTTAGTGTCTCCGTTAGTTTCCAGTATTTTGCATAAAGTATTCTGGCCGTAGTTATGAAAACAATTAAATAGTGATCTTCTTTGTTGGAGTATTCAGGTAAAATGTTTAATAACAAAGCTATTGGTGTAAATGGTACCCCTGTACCTAATATTTTCACATTTCTTATTTTCACATTTTCAACACTTATTAGAACATTTTGAATCAATTTTAGCTAATCTTTCAGGTGTTACATACCATCTATAAAACATTTTATACACATTTTCTTTATACGGTATAGCTTTCGTAATCTTAATATTTTTCTTCCATATTTGATCCCACTGCTCAAAATTAATATTATGCCCAATATTCTGCACCCATTGAATCATGTTCCCTTTCACTGTCTCTTCCGACATCAAATCATCAAGTAACAGTACATAAAGCTTTTGTATAATCTTCAACTCTGTGGATATAATAATCTTTTCAATCTCTAAAAGATTTTTATGAAATCCAATTCTTTTATCTTTAACGTATCTGGATTCTATTTGTGTACAGAAATCAGTCTGTAATTTTTAATTTCTTTTCCATCCGAATCTTGTTTATGAATTAATGAAATTTTCGCTTCTTTCCATGATACCAGAATCTCTCCATCAGTCAATATGTTATTACAAACATCTTTAAAATGTAATTGCAGTTGTTCTTCAACGGTAGTCCATCTGGACCTGGTGCTTTACCTTTGTTTTGTGTTTTTAAGGCCTCTACTACCTCCATCATTGTAATAGGTTGATTAAGAATCTCTCTTTGTTTTTCTGAAAGTTTTTTCGGTTGGTGATTGTTTAAATATTCTTTTATCTGTTCCATATTAGTCTCCGTTTTTCTGTATAGTTCTTTGTAAAAATTTCCTACTAGGACTTTCATTTCCTGAACCCTGCTTGTTTCAGTTCCATCGCCCTTATTCAAGGCTTTTATAAATGATTTTTCTTTTTGTTTCCTAATCTTATATGCAAGCCATCTCATTGGTTTGTTAGCGTTTTCAAAGAAGTTTTGCTTTGCAAATATTAATTTTTTCGCTATTTCCTGTGATAGTAAACAATTCATTTTATGCTGCAATAACTTGAGTTTAGACTTCGTCTTTTGGACTGTAGAGTCTCTCATAAGTTCTCCTTCTTGAGTCTGGATATCTTTTTGTAACTTAACATATTCCTGCCTTCTCTGCTTGTTCACTCTTGCAGATTCTTGCAGTAATAGTCCTCTAGAAAAAGCCTTACAAGGGTCCCACACTACCTTTAAAGATATATC